>NW_010121569.1:0-1276 GCF_000699245.1 Pterocles gutturalis
CTGCATCTGCCTGACGAGGGCACAGCCCCTCTCAGCTGCCTTCCTCCTCCTCCTCCTCACTCAGCCCCATCGCCAATAGCCCAGGGAAGGAAGGGTTCACCCCCAGCATCACCTGCAGCTAGCTGGGAACAGAGCCCCCCAAAAAGGGACGGCAGGACGCAGCCACCCCCCAGGGACAAACCCCCTCCTCCTGCCAGCAGCTGCAACCCCAGCATGCTCCCGAAAGCAGAATGGGGCCCGAGAGCTGAAGGCAGGACCCCCCCCGGGGTGGGGGACATCACCCCATCGCCCCACTCCTCCCAGCATCCCTCGCCCACCCTGGCACAGGAGTAAAACGCCCATCCTCCATTATCCCAGTTATCCCAGTTACCCCCTGCCGGCACTGGGGATGCAGAGCGGCACTGGACGGTACCGGGATGGGGGTGCTGGGGACACCCAGCCCCTCGCAGGGGATTTTCCCAGCGGTTACGGGCAGGACGAGGGCTCCGCTGCGGTTCCCAGCCCCGGCGGGGCCCAGCTGTGTCCCAGTGTCCCACCCGTGTCCCAGTGTCCCACCCGTGTCCCCGCACAGCTCTGTCCCGCACGGCACACGGTTCCTGCCCCATTGCCACACGCCGCCGCCAGTACCCAGAGCCCCTTCCAGCCCAGACCCCCCACCTGGGGTAAAGCCCACCCATGAGCAGCTGGGTTTTCCCCAATCTCCGGATGAGAAATTCTCCTTTCCACCCAGGCAAGGGACACGGGGCATCGTCCTCTTGGCCTTGGACCACAGTTGGTCCTGGCCACGGTGTCCCCAGGGTGCTGAGCCAGCCTGTGGGCTCTGTGTCCCCATGTCCCATCGCTGCAACATGCCCGTGGCCATCACGGGACACAGCTGGGGACAACTGTGCCAGTGTCCCAGCAGGGCCACCGCCAGCACCCCAAATTCTGGCCTCACGTGCTGCCGAAGGTGCAAAGCAAGTGGAGCATCGCAGCATCGGTCCCTCCCCGACCTCGCAGGCTGGGATGGGAAACGTGGTCCCCAGGGCAGGATGGGACCCTTGGAGTGGGGGAAATACAAGGTGGGAATATCTGGAGAGAGGATCATAGGATATTTGTGGGATGGAGCAAACCTCGGTACAGACCCGCTGCACCGGCAAATCCCTCGTCCCCATCGTGGGTGACAATGAGCAGGACTGGGAAAAGTGGGAAATAACGAGAATGCATTTTCCAGCCAGGTTCTGGTCTCGGAAAAGCACAAAGGGAGAGGGTCTCCACTGCCAAACCCCCTGCTGAA
>NW_010121569.1:1339-1666 GCF_000699245.1 Pterocles gutturalis
GTCCCCACCCTCCCCCGCGCCCCCCCCCTCTGCCTCTCCCGCCCCAATTAAGGGCGACATCTTCAACTGCTCCAAATTGCCCGTAATTACCCGGGGAGGCGGCGAGAAGCCCCTCACCTCGGGGCCCGGCTCCACAATTACGATAATTGCACCCCCATTTCGGGGTGGGGGGATCGCATGTCTGGAAATAGTGGCAAGTCCTGCACAGATGTTCGGGGCGGGGGGCGACAGCCCTAGCCCCCTGCTCCAGTGCCCCCCTCCCCCTTGGGGCCATTTTCCCGGAGATTTTGGAGATGGGAGCCTCCGAGGACCAGGACCAGAGTGTCC
>NW_010121570.1:0-18970 GCF_000699245.1 Pterocles gutturalis
TTTAAGTTAACTTTAACCCACGACAGCAGGAGAGGCAGCACAGCTGGTCTGGGTGGTGGGTTGGTGGGAGAGATGCTGCCTCCTCCCTCCTGGGGCCAAGGGGCACCACAGCTGCCATGCACAGGGGACAGCAAAGCTGAGGTGTGAGGTGCCGGTTGCCTTTCCTGAGCCCTCTCTGGGCATCAGCTTGAACGCCGTCCACTCCCTGCGATATATACAAAGATATCTGCCTCCAAAATCTGCCCAAGTTTATCAATGACAAGGGGATAGTATTACAGAGCTGTGCACACACATGTTATACATTCCACCAGCAATAATTCCTTCCTCCAGTTATGCTATGTATTTAGTGCATTCCTCCAGTCTGATAATCATAAACATGTTTACAGAAGAAAACCTAATGAGGTCAAAACAAAGCATAGAAGCTGGCCAGGTAGTGAGAAGAGGCTGCTGCAGCCCCTGGTGCTGGGACTTGGTTCTGTCAGCCTCTGCCCTCCCGGAGGACAGCAGAGCTGCTGTGTGTTGTGAGAGCAGAAGTGCTGTGGAAGACGGGTGGGTGACAGCAAGCAGGTGGGCGACAACAGCCAGCACTGCTCGCTGCCTGCCGGGCAAATGGCTGGGGCTGGCAGGGGCAGAGAGGAAAGGAAGGCTATGACATAACAGAAGTAATAGGAAGCAGGTTAGAAATCTTTAATCTATTTACAGATCAACCCACAGAGGCGGGGGGGAAGCTTTATGGTGTGGCTAGCTGCCTGCACAGCACCGAGGGTGAAGGAGCTGCTGTGGGGGCACAGCCGGGCCCGTGCCCCCTGGCAGATCTGGGTCCCTTGGGCGAGGAGTGTGCTGTTCCTTCCCAAAGCGGACACATTGTTCTCTGGCTCAAAACTTGCTTTCCCACAGTTTCCACGTGAAGCAGCAAGCAGTGCAAGGCTGTTACACGTGTCAAAGGTTTTTGTTTGTTTTTAAAACTGATTTGAGGGCTCCAGGTCTGCTGATGCTCAGCTAATGATGAAGTGTGCTCAGGTTTCTGTGGCCAATCTCTCCCCTTCAGCTTGTCCTGAGCAGAAAGCTGCTTCCCAAGCTGGCCCCAGCACGAAGCGATTGCTGCTCCTTTCCTTTCATCCTGCTTGCTTGGGTACGAGATTGCTGCGAGCACTAACTGCTCCCGAGCAGGCGACGGTGCAGGTGGCTGTCCGAGCTCTCTCTCCTCCTCTTGTCATCATCAGATTCTGTCAGGTTTGGCCCCAGGCTTGTCCTCTGGTGGTCCCTGCAGGACCCTGGCCTGCAGTGTTGCTGGAATCACTTTGGGCAGCATCTTCTAAGGCTTTGTTAGCGAGGACTGATGGACAGGGTCTTTTGAGGGTGAAAAAGGTGGAGAGAAGTTGCCTACGTCTGTTTGCTGTCCATAGGGCACCCAAAGTCATCAGCCTGGCAGAAGCCATTAACCTGGGACGTCTGGGCAGGAATCAGCAGTTGGTGAAGTGCTTTCCCCCCACACCCTGCTCCCTCAGTTTGCGGGAGCCATTAGCTTTGCTGGTGAAAAAGATGCTCAAGCACCCCGATGGCAGCACGCTTCCTTCAGCCTGAATGCATTACCTGCTGGCTAGTAAGCAGGAGGAGCATTAACCGTGACTGACAGTGGTGAAATGCATCAAGATGACTTTACCAGAGGGTCTTGCCTGGATTCACAGGTACGATGCCAGCCGCCTGGCTTCCTTCCAGCTGCCCCATGGGCCTCCCTGCCCGGGGGTACCCCACACCGCCACTGCAGCCAACCTCACTGTGAGGCCGTGGGGCATGCAGGGATCACAAGCGGCAGCCAGCAGCATCCAAGGGACCTAGTGACAAGCGGGGTGGTGTTTCTGGAGGATTGGGGTAGCTGATGTGCTCTATCTGTGCCGCCTCTCAGCGTGCTGGCTCTGGGCTCTGGTGCCTGCAGCCTCTGTCCTGCTGTCGGGTGCTGTGTCCTGCTGTGCTGCCAGGGTGAGGACTGCTGGGTTTGGGGAGAAAAACCAGCCCTCCCAGGACATGACAGTGCTGAATACTTCCCCAGACTTTGGGGTTTTTTTCCCCCTGAAGGCAACAGAGACATGTTTGGGAAAGACAGCAACTTTCTGCTTCTGTCTCTTCCCAATATGCAGGCACTGACGCTATTTTTGCTTATTTTCCATTCCCCAGGGCAATTTAATTGTAGCATTTCGGCCAGGCAGCATGTGCAAGCCCTGCTTCCCAGGGCTGCTGTGGCAAAGCAGACCTCTGCGGTGTCTGACAACAAGAAGCACGCGACACAGGGTCACACGAGGGTCCAGGGGGGAGTAGGAAGAGGAAACTTGTGTTTGATGCCTGAAGTGCAAATACTTGGCTAGGAGCATGTGTCGAAGCACTACTCTGTGTGCCTCTCTGTCTGCATTCGTCTTTCAGGCAACAAGCGGCAGCACATTATCGGGTGTGTGAATACATATTTACTACGGTAGGCCCAGAAGGGCTTTTCAACAACTTTCCCTGCATGTGTTGCTAACAAGTCACTCTGCAGATTTACCAAGTGAGCAGAATCGCAAATGTTTCTCTTTACAATGAGAAGTAATCAGAGAAGGTCTAAATGGCAAACAGCGATCCAATATATACATTTGTCACAGATATAATGTAAAGTCATCTCAGCCTCTTTGATGTCATATAAACATGTCATTTTTGAAGTGACTCAGTTTTGCTGCCATTTCATCAGCAAGCGCACAACAAACAGCGCCAATTATGCTCCATCACTGTTTATCATTTGCCTCCTTTAAAATGCCCATCCATTACCAGTAGAGTGGTTTGCAGTGTTTAGTCTCTGGTGGGGATGGTATTCCTCAGCCCTGAGGCAGATTCTCTCTTTCGCTGTGTAATCCACTGGTTTAATTACTATGTGGGTTCAAAAAAAAACCAACCCTACCCCAAAGAACCTTTGAATTCTGTATTCCAAACCCATATAATATTTAGACAGCCTCTGAAAAAAGATGCTGCGGAGGGATGTCTTGAGAGTCAGCTTTCTGTTTGAGGAGGGAGGGAAGGACACATCCCCACCTCCTCAAGCGTCCCTGTTGTTTGTCTGGTTTCCTTCTCCCAAGCATCTTTTCTCTGGGGAGCTGGGGCCATGGGGTAAGCCAGGTGTTTTGGGTGGGGGGGGTCTCATGGCGAGGCCCCAGGAACTGCTGGCATAGCCCAGCCACAGCGGCCAGGGCATGCCCCAGTGGCTCAGCTACATTGTGTCCTGCTGCAACTGGGCTACTACATGGAGAACCCCTCTGAATTCACAACTAAGTGTCTGAATCCCAGCACTTGTGCTATTAAATACATTGCTGATTAATTGAAGGAAGATGCGTTGCAATCTATTGTGCATTAGCAAATGCATTGTTTGTAACATACATCAACCCCCACACATACGTGTGTGTGTTGTAGTTGTCGGATCCTATATTGATGTTATTTCAAAGATTTTTGGGAGATGGGATACTATAAATGTGGTGTTTGAAATCCTAATGCTGCCAGCTGCTGAACTCACCAAAAAGAATACAGTTATTCTGTTTGCTTCCCTGCTAGTAGTTAAAAAGTAACGAGTCCTTTTATGTTTTCTTTATATAATAGGCTCCAGCCAGAAAACTGGATGTTTCCTTGTCAATAAAATAAAAAAGAAATTCCCAATATTAAAGGAACAAAGATGAAATTGAGCAAGTCCTGTTATTGTGGTTAACAGTCAATAAGGAAAACGAGAGTTTTGTTCTGCTGACTTAGATACTTACAGCTTAATATTTTTTTTTAACTCCATGCTATTTTAGTGTTGTGTGGTTTTGGTTGTTTGGGTTTTGTTTTTTTTTTTCTTTCCTTCTTTAAATTTAATTCATGAAAAAATTCCCTCCCAAAGTTTTGGTGTTAGTTTACTTCCTTCTCTTCTTTTCTCAAAGCGTCAACCAAATTACATACGAGGGCCTTGTCTTCCTAAATCTACAAAGCTTAATTGAAGCAGTAATTTTTTCACATGGAAAAAATAATTCTGGGGGTGCTGCATAGTGAAAATGGGATTTCAGCACTCAGGGAAATGTAGTGAAAGAATAAGAGCAAATCATCTGAGGTTTGCGCTTGTGTGGGCAGGGTGGGGAGGAGTCTGGCTGCAGGAAGGACGGCATGGCTGCAGCTTTCCTGGGCACTGGTGATGGGACAAATACTTCTGAGCATGCTTAAGAAACCTGAGCCACCATAAAAATGTGGCCACTCTCTGCTGATGTATAGGAGGCAGTTTTCGAAGAGTTTTTTCACGTATCTGAAGACATTCTATGACAAATGCTTGTCTTGGGTGGGAGAGCCCAGCAATCCTTGCCTGGCACACAGGAACCCAGCTCCCAGGCAGTTTTATTTCTACGCAGGGGTAGGTCCAGGCACCCAAGCTGAAACCAAAGTTTGCAAATCCAGCATGGCAGAGGTAATGTGTTACGAAGAATAGTTTATCTGAATAATTCTGAGTAGTTTATAGCCAAGAAAAGTTGGGCACATACGTAAACTGTTGAGTTAGTCTACAGATCATGCTGTTCATTAAATATACCTGTGCTATGAAGTGTACGCACACAAATCCACTCTATATATTTTAAGTGCCCCGACAAAGGCTTTGCTTGCAGTATTTAGAGGAGAAAACTGTTTTCTTTCCCCTGAGCCCAAACTGTTCCCAATTAATAATTTGTTCAGTTCTAAAGTATAATTAACATCCGAAGGTGGAGACTGCTGTCACCTATAAACATTACCATATTTTCATATTCCTACTCTGCAAGTCATATGTTTTAAAAAGGAACCCACACAGGCACAGGGGTGAAGCCAGACCTCTGACCTGGCATCAGCGAGTGCCGCTCGTGGGAGTGTGGTCACCAGAGACCCTCGCCCCACGGCCGTTCGCCTTTGCAGCCTCCCAGCCTGCCCTTCGCAACCCAACAGCCCCCTTCCAAGGCTTGGTGTGCTTTCCTTGAAGGCTTATTTAAAGGACAGGGCTTATGCCAAGCCATGGGTTATCACAGGTCCAGGTCGTAGGTAAGAAAAACAGAGTGACTACGTGCTGCTGTGGATCTGCATCCCTGACATGGCCGTGGTGGAACTGCCATGAATGCAGCTGCTGATCCCCTCCTGCACGCTGCTAAAGTGTGCTAATTGCTGCCTACTGAAAAATTCCCAAGGATCCATCCACAGGAACTATGGACAGGTTTTGGATCACCTGCAGAGACTTAGTTTGTTATTTGGGGTTTAATTGTGAGTTTAGCACTTCTTGCCACCTGCCCCCTCTCGATCTAGTTCACTTAACAGATCCTAAGAATGTTTTTCCGTGACTTTTTGGACTTTCACCATCTGCTAGCATTAATCACTCGATGCCGAGTGGTGCTTATCATTCAGGAAAGAGCACGTTACAGAGGCCTCAGCTTTCTCTAGAGCGGGACCAGAGATGAGCTGTGTGATGCTCTACCTGGCAGGGCAGTCACACAGCAGCTGCCGGCCAGCGTGGTTGTATCGAGGTCCATACAGCTGTTGACCAGATGTGAGATGGGATTGATGCTCCTGGGAGCACAGTCCTGCTCTCCAGACGTCACCCTGACAAGGCCCAAGGCTCGGTGCTGTTCTGGGCCAATGGAGGAAATTGTGTGGCACTGGCAGCTGAGCCATCCCAGCACGCCTAGCAGATGAGTCATTTCCAAGGAATTCACCTGTATCACCTTGGGTCCCCTGCGCTGCTATCAGAAAAGAGTCTTTTCATTGCTTTTATCTTTGGAGTTGTTTTAAGGAGGCAAATGGCAGCATCCTCCCGAGCAAGAGCTTTGCATGGGCAAAGGGTGCAACAGCCTGGGGTTGTAGCGCTGCTTGCCAGAGCACTGTGCGGCTGCACCCACGAGCCATCGCGCATCTCTGAGTGTACGTGGGATGGAGGGGCCTGCCAGCAGCTCCAGCCTGTGTGTGCCCAAACTGCACCTCGCCTCTGTCCCTGTGTGTTGCGGAGGCTCTTGCTCAGCACAGCCAACGGCCAGGGGTGTGGGGTCTCTGCGCTGTGTTGCAATGACTCTCTTTGCTCTGCGGCGTGCAGCACATGGGAGCATATGGCTCTGTGTCTGGTTTGTTTGTTTGTTTTAGTTTTTTTGTTTCTTTCTATTTTGGTCTACTGTCACAAATAATTTAATTATCCCATGACTTGCTGTTTCAGTTATGCATTGTCTCTGTTCCTGTTTGACTTGAGGGCAGCTGTTGAGCTCTCCAGATTTAGGGCTCAAATCTGCTCATCATTATGTGTGAGCACAACACAGCCCGTCTTGTAAAATTGGCAACTCTGCACAAGGTAGGCATGTACGAGGGCTGATGTGCTGGGATGCAGCTCACATCCCACACCAGGAGGCAGGACCAGCCCTTGGCCTCCACAAGTGCCCTGTGGGACTCAGGCCTGAGCACACGGTGGGTGCTTGTTAGCAGCCAGCAAAAGACAACCCACTTAAAGCACATGTGGGTTGTAAGGTGGGCTGCAAAAATCAGCTCTTTCTTCTTTTACTTTCTTCTCAACAAAACCAGCCATGAATCTTTCTTAATTTGGCTTTTTTTTTTTGTCCAGAGCCTTTATAGTTCCTCCTTTTCTTGAAATTGTTCCTCATAGCTCTGATACCAAGTAGTTTAAAAGCAATCCCCTCTCACGCCACCTGTACAATGTGGAGATGTCAAGATGTCAATGAATGTGAGATGGAGATGTTCAAGGAATCCCTTGAATCCAGCAGCCTGGGGCTTGAAGTAAAAGGCCTTGCAATAAAATGGGCTGTAATTAGTGTTGTGTTGACAACTGATTAATTAGGTGCTGCAGCCCTTGCTCAGAAAATTGAATCAACTTCTGTGTTGGTCCATCACTTCTTATCAAACCATCATTTACATCCCGTAAATCCCAAAAAGTAGCTGTAAACACTCTCCTGGAGATGGATGGATGACTTGTGCCTACAAGCATGCGCCCAGAGGGGAACATTTGTTTGGCTTTTACCTATGTTTTTCTCTCGTGCAGTGGATTTAGGAGGCATGTCCTGTGGGAAGATAGGGAAGCAAACAATTCAACAATATCTTGCCGGAGCTCTGCAGACGTTTATAAGACATACAGCTGTTTCTCTTTTTAATTTGGAGGAATACAGGCCTCACAAACAGGGTGGTTGGTTGTTCCTACAAATAAAAGCCCACAGCTCAAAGGCAAAATATTTTGAAGACAATGTACAATAAGAGCCTTTTTTTTTAGCCATGTAAAAGCTGTTTTATGAAATTAAGCTGGAAATATCATAAGTGGGAAATGACCACAGAATAAATAGGAACCTTTTAGAAAGACAGCAAACATGTGTTATTTATTTTCCTAGTAAATGGAAGTGGCATATTCAATCAGCAAGATACATCAGATAGTTATGACCATTTTAATCACATAAAAAAAGTTCATAAGTTTTGTTTATGGTACATTTAACAACATTTTCCGTTTAGTACGGGGGGAAGCAAATAACTCCTATTTACCAGTAAACTGGAGATAAGATGGGACTATTTCTTCTAATATAGGCAGAAAGGAGGAGAGAGGTAGAACAGTGAAGTGTGTCTGTGCCATTACCTTTCGCACTCTGTGTACACATCTGGAAACCATTATGACCCGTTGAATCAGAAATATTTTAAAACTATCAAACAGTTCCAAAGCATGCACTGTACCCCATGAAGAGAGACAGTCTTCATGCCTGCCATTTTGGAAGGTTTGTCAGCATGCCAAGGAAACCTATTTTATATGGGTCTATCTCTACTTATATTTGCTTGAAAGCTTTAAAGTCACGTTCAAAAATGTTAATGCTAGATGTTAATTTTAGAGACGGGACAAAGCAAGGGTTATAAAATAGCCAGCTGAGATTAAATCCCTACATAATGACAAGCTGCTGATATTCCATCAGTAGCTGCAAGAGGAACGTGGAAGGAGGGGCCTGGACATGTGGCGTGTGTCTTGGCACTGGGGTTGTGCCAGTGCCAACCAAAGCCAACGCTGTGTTTGTTTGGCTTTCCCTCTATTTTGGAAGCTGTGCATCTCAAGTTGAAACCCACCACATGGACTTGTGCATTATAAAGAAAATAGTCATAAGTAGATGTATTGAGATCTTGATCTTCCGAGATCTTGATCTTCCAAAATCTTGCTCTTCTAAGTGTTCTTGTAGTGGATGTGTGTCACTTTGCCAACCTTTGCAGACCCCAACGCGCTGTCCTCGCTCAGTGCGTGTGTGTGGTCTGGGAGAGCTAGGCAACTCCAATTGCTCGGCAAGAAAGGTTAATTTTCCTCTCAGCAAATGTTCCATTACAGTAAGAGGGGAAGGCTTGTATTTGAGGGACACAGAAGGAGAAGATACAATCAACATAAATACAAGTGGGTGTTAACTGTGTGCGGAATAGACTGATTTAGAAGAGGAGACTCTGTGGTATTAGTGTCGTCTTGCTTTGGGTTGGGTTGTAATACTGTGATAGTTGTACTACAGATGAAAATTGTATACCTGGGATGAAATATGTGTACTGTAAGAGGTATCCCTGACATTATGTGCTAAATAAAAGGAAGAGATGCTACAAGTATAGTGTAATTTCTATCCTCGTTCTGATATCTCTGCTTTCTGGTCAAGCATGAGTGTTTTCCTTAGAGACAGCAGCAGATATAGAGTAAGCTCATATCTTTGGGATATCAGCTGTCTTGACTTCTGCAGAGCAGAAAACCAAAAGAGGGGTAGCAGACAAAAGCTCAGGGAAGTCTTTATCTGGGGGAAGAGAGAAATTAGTGGTGGGACAGCAGAGAAAAAATAAACCTCAGGGAAGATATGGGCAGAAATATGTTCACAGTCAAGGAGCAGTGACGTTCCTTGAGTACCTTAAGTATTCATGCAGCTGGGCAGCACAACTTTTGCATCCTTGCTCTCCTCCATCTCAGTTGCTTTCAACTGAAGAATAAAAGCTTGTTGGATCTGGTCCAAGAGTCCAGAGACTGGCCTGCAGTACAGGAGATGACTGGGGCTTGGTGATGGCCAGAGTATAACTGCCTTGTGCCTGGAGTGCCCTGAGATCCTGCTTTAATTGCACAAGCAACTAACCAAGCAAGGACTTCCTGGGAAACTGGCTGGAGGCCATGGCATAATGCTGCTGCTCATCTCTTGTGATCTGACTGACTTCCAGCAAGCAGAGATACACAGCATATATATTAAAATAAGAGTTGTTTGCTTCTAATGACAGGTCTTCACAATATAGAAATACCTCATTGCTTAATTACCCCATGTTTCTCAATGGAGTCAGTGTAAAATGCAGGGAGCAAGTGGAGAGGCTGATTTGAAGGTGACAATGAAACTTACCCTTCTTGGGGAGGTGTTGATCCGTCAAAGAGGCATCCAAGGGGGAGATGCCTCTGCCCGCTTGCTGAAAATTGTCTGTCCCATAGCTTTGTTTCTGGGATATAGACCCTGTTTCAGTGTCAGGTTCGCTTGAACAACCTCTGATAGCTGTTAAACCCGTTCTGCTTTGCCCAGTAGCAGGCTAAGGAATGTTCCCAGGATGTTTCCCACCAGCAGAGAACTGCAACTTCAGCTTGGAGACAAGTACTTGGGTTGGAAGAGTGATCCCCAGCATGGGTAGACATCATTGGCCCTGTATAGGCACAGCAGTCATAGAGTCTGGAAAATGCTGGTGAATACTATTAAAAAGGGAAGAAAAAAAATAAAGTAGGAGGAGGGTTAATGTATTTTCTCAGGTTCAATCCCATTATGAAACCCCAGTATCCTTGATAGAAATAAACATCTACATAACATAATTAGATGAGCGCACTAATGCCAAGGATTGTCTGGATGAAGGGTAAATTCTGGCTAGTTTACAACCAGTGGTCTAGCAACCTCATAGTGAGACTTGGGGTACTGGTCAAGCAAGCTGATTTAGAAAGAGACTTAGAGGGGGAATAGTTCTAAGGGAAATCTTGTGCTGTTGGGTTTGGTCCTAGGCTGAAGGCAAGATAATGTTCCTGGTGAGTGAGTGCAAGAGCATGTATTTACTGCCCATCCTGGAAAGAACTTCTGTAATTAAATTAAATGCTATTTCTTGCTTTCACTTTCTAGCTGAGCAAGGGGTAAGATCTTATGGTGCTCAAATCCTGGGAAGACCTTGGGGGTGGGAAGGGTAAAGGAATTTTCTTGTGGTTAGAGTCCCCAGATGCACAGCATTCAGCTCTACTTGTCTGAGGGCAAAATAGAGCCATAAATCTTTCAAATGAATACACGATGCACGTTTTGGCCTTTAGAAGTCTGTGCAACTTTGTACAGCTCCATTTGCCTTTGCTTTAAAACTGTGTCGGGGAACAAAGTCGCAGAACATGCTAATAATTGAGTAAGACTGCAAAACCTCTTTGTTTTGTTTGGGCTGTGTGTCCCTCAATGTGTATTTATAGTGTGGAAAAAAGCTATTGTCAAAAGCACAGTAGCTGTGCCTCAGGTTTAAGACTATTGCTTAAATTCTGGCTGTCCTTTGATGAAGGTGTGTGTTTGGATTATCAACCCTAGCGGATGGACTTACTTGCAGAAAAGTCAGGTGGCTGCTGACCTTCAGGATTTTATTGTTTTTGTGTATATCTGATACTGGTTTTGCATGTACATGGTGCTACATCAATGGGTGATGACAGCCATGTTGTGTTAGATGTGACATTCAGAAGGTGGATGCATGGTTAGCAAGCGAAGAAACACAGGGGAACAGTGGCTGTCGCATCTCTGGTCTTCACCACTGGTCTGTGGCATCAGCCTGCTCTGAGTGAAAGGGGTGCGAGGTCCCCTGATTCACCTGTCACCTCAAATTGTCCTTGGTGGGAAAACATAGATGGGTAAACGTGGGCATGGTCTCCTCTAGCCCTTTGGCAGGTTCTGTGCTGGATCTGTTGGAGATCTGGGGGTTTCTGGGCTCCCCAGAAGTTACTCTTGCTCATCAGCAAAAAGAGCGTGGTGCAGTTCTTGTGTTGGAGGAAGCCTCATATCACCTACAGTAACAAGCGTGTTACTGTATTTGTACGGAGCAAATACAGGCAACAGCTAAGTGAGCATCAGGGTTTGACCGCTTGGTTCCTTGGCAGGGGTGAGATGGCACAAAACAGCTGGGAGAGACCAACTCTACACTGGGCTTGGGGAGCAAGTGCACAGCATATCGTTGCTAGGGCTTGCCCTCCATCGGAGATTTCTTCTGTGTCCTTCAAAGCATGAGGTCTGAGAGGAGAGGTGGGAGATGGCTCCTTTCCCAGAGGGCTGGTTTTGGGGGACAGACTTTCTCAGACGCTTGTGACTCCCACTGCTTTGACAGGGACCCAGAGTCAGCCCCCCAGGACGAGGTGCAGAGAAAGCAGAGCAAGATTTTGATATGCTAGGAAAAATGTTTCCACTCTGCTGAAACACTGAAATGCTAAAACACAGGCACACCTTGGCCACTCCAGCAACAGCAACCTCAGCATTGGTGCTTAGGACGGGGCTGCTGTCTCTCCCAGTTCTCTCTCACTTGTAGTTTCTCTCTATATATATATGTACATATATTTAAACATATAGTTTAAAATAAACAGTGCCACACAGCTGCTGAGTCAGAGACCGGGCCCCAGCCTGGAGCCCACGGCTTGGCATTACCTCTCTTCCCTCAGGGGATTTCCAGTGTAATTTAGCCTTGAGCTTGACTAAGACCTTGGGTTGCAGCAGCCAAATAAAGGCTTATAATAATCTGGAAGATAGAAAAAAGAAGTCAATGCTGTGTATGAGAAAAGCAAAGAACAAGGGTCCTGTAGCAGAAGGAACAGCCACTGTTGCATAGTGGTACAGCCTCGCACATAGCGCTGCGGTGGATCCTGGGCACGATGCTGCCGCTTCCAGTGCAATGAGCATGTAACAACAGCCATGCAACAGACAGTGCCCTTTTCCTCTGACCCCTGATATTTTGTAGAAAAAAGGAGCATCCATGACACAACAAACATTAGTAGTTCAAGTTACACTGTGTAAACATTGCACTATGCCAGTGAGCAACCTCAAGGCAGGATGCATCACCTGCCAGCCGTGCTGTGCCGCCCCGGCTGGGGAGTGCTGTCCTGCCCGGCACACGGAGCCCAGCCATGGCCTGGAGCCGGCCCTTGGAGGGTGCTTTTTGTGTTGACTTTTGGTCAGGAAAATGGCACACTTAGTGCATAGAGAGATGAAAAATCAGCTGCTCCTGGTCAACGTGTGGGTGACGTTTCTGCATTAAAGCATAAGTGATGCTGCTTGGCTCAGATGTGCTGGTGGTAAGGTGCACGCATGGGGAAGAGCCCCTTGCTGCAGTTTGGTGACCAGCGCTGGACTTGGAAGTGCAGAGTAATGTCTGTTCTGCATTTGGGCTTCACCTCTCTCTCCCCCAGCCCCAAACACAACTGGGTAATTAAAGTCATTGAAATGTTCTAACGCAGGAAGGTAGTCTGTGTTTTGTCAGGAGGAAAAAAAAAAAAACGGCTGCTGTGCAGTGCTGCGGACAATAGCTGGAAGAAGCCTAGCTCTTTTCTCCCTCAGAAACAGATCTCCCTCACTAAAATAGACCTTG
This sequence comes from Pterocles gutturalis, assembly GCF_000699245.1. Taxonomy (NCBI): domain Eukaryota; kingdom Metazoa; phylum Chordata; class Aves; order Pterocliformes; family Pteroclidae; genus Pterocles; species Pterocles gutturalis. Next base: position 12,598 of record NW_010121570.1, read on the forward strand.
GCTGTTGCACTCTTCCTAGAGGGTTAAAAGAAACAATTATTTTTAAAAAATTATATTCCAGGACATGATGCTAATTCTCCTTTGCATGTTAGGGGTCATTTATCCCAGCGCTCTGTTGCCCTGTGCCAGCAGCATCTTTGGGCTATCATGGCCCTGGGGCTGGTGGCAGAGGGACAGGCGCTGTGCTGCAGGCTGTCCTCGTGGGAGCAAAGAGGAATGCTTCACTGCTGAGCTGAGCCAGTCTCGGGTACGGCATTGGTGGTGGTGACAGTGCCTCTTCCCTTGTAAAATGAAGACATAACCCTTGTACGTGCGACGGGTGGCAGAGTCCCAGCGCAGGACTGGTTACCAGCTGCGGGGAGAAGGAGGGCTAATGGCAACCCTCTGCCATGTGGGAGTGATTAAAGAAAGAGTTGTGCTGGATAGATCCCAGATGAGTTAACTTAATAAAGTTGTGGCCTAATTAAACCACATCCCTTGCATCTTATCTGTCTTCCTGCATGTCCAGAGCAGTGCCCAAAGACTGTGCTCCTACCCAGCGTTCACCTCACGCTGCAACCCAATAAGCGCTCCCTGTGCCTCCGGTTGCTGGGCTCAGCGCTAATGAAATTGCGGCGGGATACAATCTGATTTCAAGTCCTCGCTACCCAGAGTCATTACGCGCTGGTCAAGCGCTTGAGGGTTATCCCATCCTATAAATAGGGAGGCAGATGCATGCAACTCCTTCAGACATGGCTATTTCTATGAAGTATATCCAATTAACCTTGAGTGGTGCAGAGATCTGAGAGCCGGGAACAAAACTCATAATGTAAAAAGCACATGGAGTCTTCAGTAATGAAGTAAAATGCCCATGAATTCAAAGGGTCCCTCCTGCTCACCCAGTGCTTTGGAGGTTTGCTCCAGGCTGGAGACGTGACCCATGGGTGACAAATCTGCGCCTGGTGGCAGTTAAACAAAGGAGGATGCGTTAGGGGTGACTTGGCAGGGTGATTTTGAAAGTGAAGCCCCGCATCCATGCACCTGTAGGTGCTGCTCAGCAAATGCAGAAGCTGTTGGTGTGGTTTGAAGTGGGCAGATGTGAATTTTAATGCAGATCTGCAAAACCCCAAGTTGCAGGGTGGCTGGGGCTGCAGGCTGGGGAGGCAGCCCGGGGGTCCCCTCCCAGCCCCCCAGAGGGGTCGAAGGGGCCTCGGGCAGGACCTGGCAGGGGACTGAGGCAGCCACGTTGGGAGCAGCGTTCTTGGCATGTCGGCTGATGCCTATGTGTGCCGGCGCTAGGAAGGAAGGGCTGCCGTCACGCTGCTCCTCAGTGCTGAGCTGACACCGGATAGCTTGAGGGACTGATGGTATAGAGATGTCAAAAAAAAAAAAAAAAAAAAAAAGAGAAAAAAATCTTTTGCCCTACTTGTTTTATAGGGAAACTAAGTAGTGGTGACCTGTGGAACACCATCACTGACACATGTGGAAGTCCTCTCGTTGGAATTTGTGGCTGATCTGTAAGAAAACTTCTCCTGAGAGGGGGCACAGGAGGTGTCTGTGGCCGGGAGCAGGCAGGGTTGTTACCTCTCACTGCTGCAGTCACAGCTGTGTTTCTGACTCCCAGCTCACTGCACAACCAGAAAGTTGATCCCCAAACTTATGTGCCGTTAAATGGCATGGAAGGGAAAAAAGTATACTAGCAAGTCCTAATAGGAATGTTTATATTCTGCATATCTGGTCTATGTCTTGCTGCAGAAATAAACAGCCCTTAACTGAGAAGTCTCTGTGGACAGGAGCATAATAGATGAAGGAGAGATGGTTGTATCATTTTGCTCAGTTGGTCATTACATGGAATTATAACTGTATTATCAATAAGCCTCAATGTCATTACCTCGCTATACTTGGCAAATGCACACATGCACTCAAATAAACATTCTCCAGTAGAAATATTGCAGCCCATTAGCTAACTCGAGCTGCCCGCCGCCCAGCCGGCAGCTGCCTGCCGCTCACCTGGTCAGGGGGGTACTCTGTGCTGCTCCCGCAGCAGCACTGGGGCTCCCCGCATACCCTCCCTGCTGTGCTGGGACGTGGGTACCAACAGCCTGCCTTGCTGAAACATTTTGCTGTGTCTGAAAGTCCTTCTTCAAAGGAAAATAAATTTTATCACTCACGTAGCCATATCAGCATCCACAGCCTCTGTAGTAAATTTTGTTGTGAGTTTCTGGATATTTATTTTAAAAGAGAGAATTAATAATAATTGTTTCCTCCCTAATGAAGATAAGTATCATAGGAGACTGGAGTGTATTTCATGTATATGGTCTCAAATTCTTCTGTATCCCTCTGAAATTTATTTTCCCTTAATTAATTTTATTTTATGATAAAGTAAATGGCCCACAGTGCTGATGGGCATTAGCTGTGGAGCTATCACATTATAATACAATCAGGTTAACTCCTAGCACTATGAGTTAACACTACCATCTGCCACACATGCCCCAAAAATTACTGTCTTTCTGGAAAAGCACTCTCTAAGTCTGCAAGTAACCTGCAGCTGAGTTACCATCTCAGGCCAAAGGAGTGTGCGCCCTGCGGGGGACTACGGCCCAGGACCTGTATTGCCACCAAAAAGTACCAGAGCAGGTTAAATGTGTTTATTATTCTCCATGGGATTATTTTTTTTAATTGGGCTGTTCTCAGTGTGTGAAACTTCTGTGGGTTTTGAGCAGCAATAGAAAAAGTTGGGTTTCAAAATATCGCAGGCTTCCAAAACCAAAGCTGATGTTTTCTAAAGTCCATTTGAAAAAATGTAACAAACTTTTCTAGAAGGGTCATTTGCTGGATTTGAGGGAGGTTTCCTCAAAGATAATTCTTTTGCCCTAAATACTGTGTAATGTATCCATAGCCAGTAGAAGCCTCATTTTTGTTTAGGAGGTGGCAGGTGCCTGCCTGTAGCCAGGGTGTGTTTCCCAGCCCCTCTGCCCAGTGCCCTTGTCACGGCAGTGCCGTGGGGCACTGCACCCTGGCGTGCCAGCATCTGCTGGGAATCAGGGAGGTGTGCCCCTGTGGTACTGGTGCCTTCCTCTGGCTGCGCCCCACGGACTAAGGAGGCGTCAAACCTCCTCTGAGACCTGTCCCGCCTTACCCTTCACACTGGCATGGCTTTAAGTAAGGCCATGGTGTGTTTGTTTCAGAGGGCTGGAGTTTGAAGAAGATAGGCTTTGGGTGAGTCCTTGGTTTAAAGTCACGTTTAAGGCTCAGAGCAAAGCTTTATGGTCACATTTGAAAATTCCCAAGCAGGGGTTTGTTGTGGAAATGCCGCCGCAGCCTTTGCCATAGCAGCAGCCCTGCTCTGCGCTCAGTTTTCTCTTCTTGCAGGGGCTGTTGGATGGCACGGGGACAGGTGCCCAAAAGGAGACACCCTGTGTTTGGTCGGGGCAAGGCGGGCATCACCCTGGGGCTCCTTGCTCCCACCTCTGCTGGGGCTGCACCAGTTGTGAAGGCACCCACAGCACACAGGCAGGACGGGCAGGACCGGTTCCAGGCAGCGGGTGCTTCAGGCGGGTTGGTGGGAGGGAAGGTGCATTTTGTTTTGGATGTAGGCAGTACTGAGCCCAGCAAGTACTCCAGAGTGGTTAGACCAGGGTGAACACCACGATGTCTTGCCAACTGGTGAGATTTGGAGGCATTCGTTTTCTCACCCCGCGTGTACCTGAAAATTTCAAGCATTTCCTTGCAGTCAGTGCAGCTGGAAGCTTTTTTTCCTAAACATTGTCTCTAATGCCCTGGGCTCTGGGAGATGACACTTGAGGGAATGACTCCTTAATCACAGTGATAAAAATTATTTAGTCAATAATAATGTACTCCCAGAATATGTGTCACTGTTTTTCACTCCTGGATGAAATCCTTTCAGCCTAGAGCAGTTTGTTGTGTACAGAATGTGCATTCTGCTGATTTTTAAAAAAATCTTAGAAATCTTCCCAAATTTAAAATATTAAATCCACAGCAAAGGTTGGGTCTCTTTGGGTTTGCCTACTCAAAACTGGACTTTCTGAGCAGCACCTTTCGGGTTGTGGGGAATGTGGCCTCAGGGCAGGCTTGTCCTGGCTGAGGCTGGTTTTAGCCCAATGGAGAGAGCTGCTTGAGCTCAGTGCCAGGGCAGCATCCTGCCTTCCCTCATCCTCAACGCCCATGGTGCTGGGGCACGCTGCAGTCACCCCAGGGGAGCCTGGGACAGCAGGGACCTGTGCAGGGGCTTCAGGCTGAGTGAAACAGCAGTTTTACTGCTTAAGTGCAAACAACTAAAAACGCTTTCTCAACAAGCACCCAATAAAACCGTATTATTACATCCTGTGAACAGCTCCAAAATCCCTAACTTGAGGATATCAGCAGCTCCTCAGTGAAACTAAGCTAATAAAGAAGTAGATAATTAACAAAGGCAAACATGAATCTCGGTACCAGTGACTTCATATTAAGAAACCTTCTGGTTTTAATATTTGGCATGTATGCATGAAATAATTTATTGCTGTTTCAAAGCAATTTCAACTGTTAAACATTCATTGGTTTGCTGAAGGAAATAGTAAAAAAAATTCTTTCATGTGAACATTAGTTCTTAATTTTAACATTTCCTTATTTTCTATAATGGGATTTGATGTGGCAGTAAGCTTTAGGAACAGATCTAAGTGAAAAAATATTGTTAGCAGGTGAAGGTTTTCTTACCGGATCCCTTAACAGGGTTGTCCTGAACAGGACAGTTGCATCAGCAAGCACCCACCAAAGCATGGTGTCTGAGTGGCAGGGAGGATCAACTCCATCCCCTGCCAAAGCCGTGAGGAGCCTTAGGGACAGCGAACTAAACCTTCAGGTGAGAGCATGCTCTGCATCCCTGTGCTGCTGCTGCACAGATTTTGGAAAGTATCGATTTGCTGAAGGTGTGTGTGAATAAGGTCTGTCAACTTGTGACTGCATGAGCAGCTGGGGGACCTGCGTAAAGAAAAGTGCCGTTCAGTCATCACCATAGGTCTGATGACCGTTGGCAGCCCAAGTCTGGCCACAGGCAGCCCCTGAGCAGCCCCAGTTCACCGCCGGAACTGGAAGAAAGGTTCCTCTTTGACCATGGCTGCTACTAGCAGTAACTTTCAGTTTGTCAAAAATTGAGTTGTATGTAGAAAACAGGCATTTTTGCACACAAATTCCATGCCTTGTTATATCTGGTCTGTGTTTATGCACTGATTGAAGAAAGAAGACATTTTGCTTGTCAGCACTGAACAGCTGAGAGATAATATACAGAAACATCTCCAAAATACTTCCAATCTATTTTTATTTTCAAGCAGTTCTGGATAATGTCATGGCACAGCGCGCCTTTAACTTGCTCTGGAAAAGAAAGTCCGTGCAGGGAGGACCCATCGCCTGCCCGGTGCCATATGCCAGGGTGACCTTGCTCTGCTCCTGCTTGGTGCTCGGGCTGTCACTCGGGCTGCAGCCGCCAAAATGTGCCATGAGGCGGGGTGGTGGCTGAAATGCTGTTAGAGGAGCTTTGGCTGAAAGAAAAACCATTTGGTTCTGGGATAAGTTCTACACAGCTAATGCAACGAGAGCCACAACTGGGTGTTCTGGGCTCTAGGTTTACAGATGCCTTGCCAAGTCCTGCTCCCTGCTAAGCACCAGCCCACAGCTGCCGTCCCTTTGCACCCCTGGCACCCCACAAGCAGTGTGCACGGCACAAGTGTGCTGTCCTTGCCACAGCTCTCTGCCACCCGCATGAGAAAGGATTTATTTAGCAGAGGCAAGGAAAAGTGATGATACAGTTTTCTTTCCCAAACTTATTTTACTATTGGTGCCGCAGGATGTAGAAAGGTATGGGTAGGCAGGAAAGCCACGGCAGAGTTTTGTGTAGGAAATCTAGCAATTTCTTTGTGGTGAGTTTAATCTCCTGCATTTTCCCCATCTTGGTTTTCACTATTATTAGGCACAATTAAAAATTAGTAAAGCTGAGGTAACAATTAAAGTTTGTAATTGAATTTTCTCTCTCTCCCGTGGTTAGCATGAGTTTGATGTCGATCTACAAGGAAGACTCCTTTTTGCGGCAATTAGCTTTCAAAGAAGTAGACAGTAATGGAAAGCATTTGCTGAATTAAAAAGACTATGGCAAACCATGGCTATTTACAGTTAAGGGTTACTTTGTGCTTGGTGCGGGGCCAGTGGCAGACTCCATTGCTCTCTGCCGGCTCCTGTGTGGGTCCCGTGGCTGCTGGGCGATGCCCAGCTCGACATCCATCCCGGTGCTTGGGCGAGCCCCCGCAGACCACAGCAGCCGGGGTTGCAGGGCGGAGCTGGTGAGCCCCACGTATTAGCAGACTTTGTGTTGAAGTTGGAGGTGCTCTCGCTCTGCTCGCTGCCG
>NW_010121570.1:18994-34712 GCF_000699245.1 Pterocles gutturalis
AAAACCGGGACGGTGGGAGCTGCCCGCTTGCGTGGCGGCTGCCCTACATAAAGCGAGTTCCCAGGTTTGCATCTCGTTTCAGTGCAAAAGTCAAATGGAATGACTCATGCCAAATCTTTTTATCTTGTCGCTGCGACTGTCAGCGTAGCTGAACTTCAATATGACTATACTTATTGGAAGGGTTATTTTTAAATACCGAGCGTATATTTATATGTGCGGCAATACTTCCATCATTTTCAGCTGATTTGATCTGCCGGAGCAGAATAGTCCCTCTTTATAATAATCTCCAACATGTTAACTCATTCATCTGGTTAAGGCAGCAAGTTCAAGTGAGGCCTCCAATATGTTAATTATTCATGCATGAATCTTTTATTTCATCTAGCCTCATCCGCACCAGACTGCCTTTTCTAGGAAAGCTCTCTGTTGAGAAGAAAGCAACAAATACTGTACAGTGATTTGAGGGGGAAAAAAAAAAAGCTGCATATTCCAAACTATAAATTGTCTAGTCTCAGCCTTTTTTCTCTACTGCCATCTATTGTGCAGCAAAAAATGCATAGTTCACCGGCACAAAATCACGAGTTCTGGTTTAAATGACAAGGATCGTTTAGTGGTGGCTGCTGGGTGCTTGCAGTTGCTTCTGCTCATCAGAGAACCTATTAAGTTAATAAGGAGAAGTAAAAACCAGGAAGCAATAATTAGGAGGCCTTAGGAGCGCCTAAGAATATAGATGGGATCTGGTGTTAGAAAGTACAGGCTGCCAGGGCTTTTCTTGTAAAAATTCCCTGTAAAGGGGAAGAGGCCTGTGGCTCCCCGGACAGCCAGTGCCTGGTGGCCCAGCATGGGGACAGCCTCGTCGTCCTCCTGCTCAGGTCTGTGCCTATGGGAGCTGCCCAGGGCCGCCTTGACCCACCCCTGATCGGGCTTGGCGGAGACACCAGACAACAGCCTGGGTCCCTGAAATGCAGACTGGGGACCTGGGAGGGATATGGAGGAGCAACCGTAATCACTTGGCAGCAAGAGCAGCTTCTCACCTCCCACTCAGGGTTTGTCCCCTCCCCTTGGGGGAGCTGGGCTGGCAGTGGCACAGGGGTCCCTTGTCTACGTTTCTGGTCCCCACTCCTGCCATGCAGCTGCAGCCCCTCCAAAGGGCAACTGCAATCAGCACCCGTGCGACAGCAGGCGATGATCTGAATGGGAATGGAGATTTTTCCCTTCTGCTTGCTTACTCTTGGAGGTCACCTCCTCCCTCCAGAGAGGCGCTGTGTTTCTGCAGAATGGGTCATGCCACTAGTGCAGAGAGCTGAAAGATGTTTTTTGATGTCTGTAGCACTGGTAACTGGGAAAAAATGCCTTCAGAAAGGCAGTGCTATGGGCCAAGTGGCTTTTTCCCTGTAGGATCTGTTTGTCACAGGTGTTTTGTCTCCTGCTCATACTGATTTGACACTAACATAACCCTACTCACTAGTACAGAGTTACTCCCAGTTTACACCAGTGCGGTGGGAGAACTCATGCCTAAGGCCATCCCCAGAGAGCCTGGGTTTTCAGAAACATCAGATGGCTTCAAAACAAGGACTGCGTGAGTTTCCTTCACAGTCTTGCTCCCATCCCTTGTGGCCAAATGAACAAGACCCATCGCAGTGGAAAGCAGCCAGCAGCCCTCACCCTCTATCCCTGTGCCGCTGATGGGGCAACGTGCTCACAGCCCCCAATGCTGTGAGTTACTGGTGACCACTGGTTTTTAGGGATGCCTACCCCACATATGGAAAGACAGACTTACTGTTAAGTGGGGCATTAGTGCTACTGGAAACTCAGGGCAAGCACCTCCACAGTGCATGAGGGATGTGGCAGATGCTCCAGCAGCTGCCTCTCCCACTGCAGGGATGAGGTCCCTTCCCCTCTGTGGCTCTGTGTGCTTCCAGTTTGGTCAGACATTTCCTGGGCAGTAAAATAAAACTGCCTGACAATAAAGACAAAAGCCAGTCAAGCCCCCCTCCACTTAGGCTGCCTCCCAGGATGTCCCCCCATGAAGATGCACCACTTCCCATTATCGGTGGCACACAAGAGGCAAGGATCTGGTCAGGTTCCAGCTACCAATTTAAATGCACTTGCATGGCATTGAAAGCAGTAAATCCACAAACTGAGCAAATTCAGCAGCAAAACCAAGTGCAGGATGACAACAGAGATGATGCACGATTGAAAAAAAAAAAAAAGCCCTAAATATTACGACCGGAGTATTTTCAGGTGAAATATAGGTTTAAATTATGAAAAATAGAATCAAAGTAACAGAAAGCATATGAAAATTAATTACCATCTTTAACATATCTTGCATGAAAGACAGCTGAAAGCCAGTTACTAGCAGAGCATCTATGGCAGAGTATTGAATTGGTTTTGATCACGTGAATGGTGTAACATGCTGTGGCCCTAGGGCAGAAAGGAATACGGCTACCACGCCAAGTATTGCTGCTTTTGCTGAATGCCATGACAGTTCGTTTTACAACTTTACAAATGCTAAAAAGCTACCCATCTATATCTAAACCAAAATGACATTACATATTTTCTCTGATTTATTAGTAAACTACTAAGTAGTAACATTAAGCTTTTAGGAAAAGATTAACAACACCGTGCAGCAGTAACCTGTCATCTTAATTTAAGGGAAAGATGCTGAAAATGCTCACTCTTTGTGAGGGAACATGCAAAATCCTTTGCCTAATGGATGTGGAAATGGTATTAGATCCCTCTCACATCAGGCCATTAAAAGCATGTTATTTGTTCTTTATTTGTTGGGTTTTAAGTTTAGCTCTGGTTGTGTTTGAGTTTAATTTTATCGCAGAGGAGAAAGCGTGTGGGTCCTTGCTCACTGCGTCCATGTTCCCCACTCTCCCCTGACACCTCTGCCAGCTCGCCTGCACCGCGCGTCCCTCTCCCCACCAGGGCTCTGCTGTGCCCACAGCACCGCATGCACCCGTGACCCCTGCTCCCCCGCCACCCCCCCGCCTCAGCTAGCACCACCAGGGCTGGCAGTCACAGCTGAGAGCCCGCGTCCCCGCTGCCCTGGGGTGCCAGCGCTGCCTCTGCACAGCCCTGAGACAGCGGCAACGGGGCATGGGGGGATGCTTCTGCCCTTCTGCTCAGGCTGGCACTCCTGTTAGCAGATATAGATCAATGGGTTTAGGGTTCAGATTGGTTTTTGTGTTATTAAAGACTATTTTGGTGATGCTGGGAGAACCCAAACCCTTCAAATAAGTTAAAACACAGGTGTGAGCAACTGTGTGTGTTTATCAATGTTGCAACAAACATTAATTTTTCCTATTAGGCTGGGAGGGATAATATCAATATTTTTGTCTCGTTTTGCTTCTCTAAAGCACTTTAGATGGTAACTGCTTTGGTCTAGGAGCTTACAAAAGTGGTCCCAGTTCCCGCTGGCAGTGGCAGTGTAGTGCAGCAGCACCCAACAGGAGTCTGCCACCAAACCCACTTTTCCCAGGAGTGTGCTGATGTGACAAAACCAGTTTTGGTGACACATGGGTTGTGCTGCAACTGTGCTGGCAAAGCTGCCTGGGTCTGCCCAGTGCCTGATAGACCCTGGGGACATGGTGCCTGCAGCCTTGTCCCCTGCCCTGCAAATTGTCTCACCTAGCCAGCCAGGAGCCCCAAAATTGTGTTGCCTGCCTGTGTGCTGTCCTGCATGGGAGCTGCGAGGTGAAGGCCACCAGGCTCAGCTTTTCTTGGTCATTGCCGGGTGAAACATGGTCCTGGTTTTAAAAATGGTAGATGAGAACTGTAGCCCAGAATTAGTTTATATTAACATAGGAGATCGAAGTGCTGCTGTTGTGACCTAATAATACTGCTGCTTACTATGTGTTGGTGTAAATAAAATGGAAGGTGCCAAACAGCAGCAAACCAAACCTGCAAAATTTGTAAAAGCTTTTGAGTCCATTTGAACACAGAGGCAGGCTAAAGAGAAGTTGCTGTATCCAGGATGGACAAAAAAATCCTGAATATTTCTCTGTCAGTCATCAATATGTGCCACTGAAACCACATGTGCTCAGACACATTTGGCACGAAATCCAAGCTCACTCGTACCTGCAATTATTGCCCTAAAATCTGATAGAAAACCAAGAAATGGGAGAGAGCATGCAAAATCTTGCTAATGATTCAACAATAAAGCATAAAATATGTATTGAATCAATATTGCATCCTGGTCCAAAGCTCACTTGGGTCAAGGCAAAATTCCAGTAGATTGGGATGCGGAATGGATCATCCCTTAATGAGGTGTTGCAAAAGAAGTGCCAGTAAAATATACAGGCCAGCATATATTTTATGGGGATGATAGTCTGAAGTCAACATTAAAATTTACTAATTCAGTAGAACAGCTGGAAAAATAAATTTGTTTAGCTAGAATAGCACATCTATTTATTGAGCCTCCTTCCAAAGCCATGCACATATCAACAGTAGGATTGATCTCTAAAACACGGGGGAGGAGAGGAGGGGGATGATGGTGAATTCAAATTGATGTGCTACTTATTCCACACTAGTAATTCAATTAATGATTTTATAGACCCTGTGCTGTCTCACATTCTCTGTCGTTCTCAGGCAAATGAGATGGGGAATCAAGCAATTAGCTGGGGTTGGCAACGCGGCGGGTTCAGCCTGAGCAAAGTGCCGCACAAAAGCCGCCTCGCACTGCCTGCTGGAGTGCAGGGCGATGGGGAGCTCGCCTTTGGCTTTTGGAGAGGAGGCTGCATGGCTGCTTTCACACTCCTGCTATAAGAAGCTTTGGTCCATTATTCTCGCCAACAGCAATGGACTGGTAAATGCCAATGCAAAACACTTTCATCTCATCGCTCATTTCCATAACTTTTTTGACAGGGAAAAACCCCTAACTGAGGTTTTCCGTATCTGGTCTTTGCTGAGGGCTGATGACATAAGGAAACAGTTGTGTGTGATTTCTGAGTTATGACCAAATTTTTGGTCAAAGTTGCAGCAAAGCCAGTGCTTGAAACTTGAGATAAATATAAACTTGATCCAGGAAATTTTTTAGGTGCCTGCCTAATTTTAAGCAGGTAGTCCTGCTTAAAATTTTAGTCCTACTGTGTTCACCTGAATTACTGCAGTGCTTGAAGATAAACAATTGCTGACATCAGGCCCTGGGATCCCCTGATCCATGCTTCTGCCAGACCTGGATGAAGCCGGGGCCGGGCTAACAAAGTGAGGGTCTCCTGTAAATCATGCTTTGAGTATTTAATTTTGTTTGGGTATTTCATAGCAGCATTTGCTGATCTGCATCAGGCCTCATACTGCACTGCCACTGAGAAATTATTTTTGTGTGTGCGTACGCACTGCAGGCACTAGTCATGGTCGCATCCCTTAAGATGGTGTCCCCTACCCTGCCGGGGCAGGTGTGTGGGTGGCTGGGCAGGTGGGTCCCTGACAAGCCCGTGCCCTGGCTCAGTCTGGGGTAACAGCCTTCCCCGTAAGGCAGCAGGCACCTGGCATCAAGGCATTCCTTTCTCAGTCATTGTTCCCAACGTTCATCCCATTAGTCACTGTTTTGTTTGCAAATTAATGTCTCTCTGAAGACTTCAAACCGCAGTTTTGCTGAGATATCTGACAACCGCCCTCTTCGATCTCGAGGATGCTCCGTGCCTGGGTGACTGAGCAGGGGCAGGAATGGCGCTGGATGCTCTGCTGACTGCACCCAGGCTGGGCTGGGATGCGGGAGAGCTGCGCCCTGCGCCTTGGTGTGCACGGGGCATGGCCTTGGTGCTGATGCCTATTACTAAGGCACACTCAGTTATTTTCTTCCTATGCAGCAAACCTACCTTTTTTCAGAAGGCCGATGGAGGTCTCTATATTTTATTCACATAATCCAGACCTTCAGTGTCAGTGCCTGAAACGAATTACTGTTTATATTAGAAACTTAGTTTAATAAATTAAGTCTGCTCTATGAACTGTCAAAGTTCCTATAGTCTGCAATTCATATAGAACAGATGCCTTTTCCATGACTCTTAACTAGAAGTGGCCAACTTGATTGCTTCCTTTTTGCCATTACTACATTCTGTAGGTTTAGTTATCTACTGCCTACAGAGAATTCAAAACAATTTAAAAGGGCATCTGGTATAAAGCACTCTCCAGGAAAAAAAAAATCTTTCCATATACAATAACTTTCTGTTTAGGTCAGAGAATTATTCAATAATTGACACTTGTTTAACAAGACCATTCAGAATCAGTTTGGTTTGGGTTTTCCAATTGTAGGTAGAGTTACAGGGGTTTTTTTTCTTTCCAAACGAGCAGGTTTGTGAGTCCTAATTTCCAACATATTTGTGGCAGTACCGTGATTAAGACCTAACAACTAATTTTTGTACAAGTAACAAACACATATTTCAAAAGTGCCATAAATAATTCAGTGATTTTTTCCCCAGATTGTTTATAAATTATAAATTTTCATTTACTCTGTCCTAGTTTTATATGATACTGATAAAAATGAAGACCTAAAAGTAGTGGTTTAATTGAAGAAGAAACAATGAGGGTAGGATGGTCAGAACAGACCTCTCTGACTTCCATTCCAGTTTCCCGATCACCTTAATTTAAAAGGCTGGACTAGCTAATACAGGCTAATATAAGCCCTCACTTCCAATATTTATGTTTTGTGAAGCACTTTTAATGCACAAACAGTTGTCACATGAAAAGTTAATAATGAAGCACATCTACAAGGATGAAAAGAGAGCGGGGCCGATGCTCGTTGTGTCAGGAGTTGCACATCCAGGCATTTCCAGGTAATTTTTTTTTCATGTTGCACATTAAAGCATTTCATTGCAGGACCTCGAGCCTGCTGGCATGGGCAGGGGGAGGCTGCAGGACTGGGACGAGGCCCTGCAAGGACCGTGGGGAACAGCTGCCCGATGAAATTTTCATTGTGCTCCCCGCTAATGCATAAGGCTTTCAGTACAGGCTATAACCCTGTCGTGGTGGGAAGTGAGAAACATTTTTCCATGTTCCCGTGTCTGTCACAGCTGGTGAGATGAAACAGCCACAGGACAGACTGAGCCGTAGCCATCGCTGCTGCGGATGCAGTGCCCGTTTGTCAGACATTATTTCATTAATGGCTGGGGCGGGGGCTGCTGGCAGTGGGGGCTGTGCAAAAGCTCTGCACCCCTCACCCCAGCACAGCTGGGTCTGCTCTGCCGTTCTCTGCAACATGCATCTCAAGGCAGGCTCAGCTACACCCCAGATTTGCCTCCCAGGGCAGGTCCGTGGTCCATGAGCTCCTCGTCTGTACCCAGAGGATATTTATTCAAAGTGGCTGTGGTTCATGCTTTGGTTGGTGGTGATTTTCACAGCTCAGTCTGGCTGTTTCGTTCTCATGTAAAGCACCCCCAGTGCTGCTGTGCCATTACGTGCAGTGACGCCCCCCATCAGTTGGCCATCTGCAGGGGTGCAAGTCTGGGGAGAAGCTCTTAGGTTTTGTGCTCTCTTCCTCTTCGAGCAGAAAACGAGTGTAAGGTCAGAAGAAGAGAGAAATCCCCAAGCTGGAGGGACCATCAAACTCTCTGATCTTGCAGCCTGCCCCCACCCATGGTGAGCACAATCTGATTTGGAGGAAGGCGAGTGAAATTTCCTAATGCCAAGTTTGAATAAAGGTTAGTAAACCTCTGTAAACATGTGGCTATCTCATATCCAGAGGCGTGAGAGGTCCCTACTTGCAAAAATGTGATCTGCTTGTCACATTTGTGAATGAATACTGTCAGGCCTGACTTGCAATTTCTTAACAAATCCTCTTTTTTTTTTTTTACTCTGAGGGTTAATACTAGTAAATAAAAGTCTTATGACAGTGGTGCAAATTGGCCGGAAGGCTGACACAAGGAAGAACGTGCTGACGTCCCCCTCCACAATATCTGGGTCAGCCAGTGAGCCTGCAGGACCCCAAGTTTACCTGATATCGAGTGATGGTGCTCCCCCACAGCTCAGCTGTGTCAGCTTAGAACAGCTGAGGATTGGGCCCCCAAGCCTTAAAAACCGAGACAGTTACCCAGTACAAGCACAGAAAGGGAACATATAGGTGGCAGACCAGAGAGGAGAGCAGGGGCTGCCAGCATCTGCGGGGAGCTGGGCTTTGTGTCAAATGATGGCCAGCCTCCTGAACAGCCCCCCTGCTCAGGCTGGGGGGTGTGGGGTTTATGGAAAACACTGCCCGCTCCCCCTGCCCCAGCCATCTCCTTTGGCCAGCAGAGCCAGGCAGCAGTCACGGGCTCAGAAACTCTTCATCATTCTTGCTTTTATAATTGATCACGACAACATGGATGATAATGTTACTCATTAGTCATATAAGTTGCTTCCTCTGTGGAAAACGGAACTGCACAAGGACGATTATATATACATGTATGTGTTTATAGTAAGTATACTTATAAATTATGTATACATGTGTAAGTAATAATGTAGAGGCATAATTTTGCTTGTGTGGGAGAGGAATATCTCTGTTACTGTGTTTGTGCAGACCCAAACTCTTATGCAAATACATTTTGTTGGATATTTAAACACAAAAGGAATAGCAATTAGAAATCAGGATTACAAAACTAGAATTTAAATGGCAAACGCATACTAGAGCTGAGAGCAAGTTCTCTGTGTGTGAAAGCATAAAATAGATGCCTGCAGAACTCATCCTGTTGTAGTTGCTGGCAAAATTCCTGTTGGCTTGGGTGTTTTACAACATACAGTCATCTCAGGTTTCCAGTAACAAGGGACGTGGTCCTAAGCAGGGCTCCTAAGTGCGTAATTGTAGGGGTTGATGGGTCTGCGCCATTCATGTGTTTAGGGGCAGATTCAAGCACCTTGGCTGAGCGAGGCCCAGATTTGCTGCCCTTGACTGAGACGCTGCTGCTTCAATGGAAGTCTTCTCAGTTTACATCCCTGACTTTTTATTACCTGGCTTGTCCTACTCCCAATCAGGCCAAACACACGAGGATCTATGCAAAACGTTACTTCCAAAAGTAGCGACTTTCTTCTTCTCCTTTCCTCTTTGATTTCTAGTTTAAATTCATTCAGAAACCCATCTGTGTTTTTCGTGGTACTTTTAAATTCATGTATTAATCTTAAGTTGTTGGGAGGTTGGTCTTTTTTCACTTGTGCTTGTCCTTTTCCTTCTGTACAAATGACACAACTCCAATCTGCTGGGCACACCTTTCTCCTTTTCTCCTTCAATTATTGTGTTCTGAAACTTGCTTTGTGCCTGTAATCCTTTTTTTATTGGCTTGTCTTTTTTTGTCTTCTACCCTTTATTTTACTGTCTCTCCTCTCTAGAATGCTCTAATTATCTTAAATTTCCACAGCCATTTTGCAAGCCACTAGCCAAGGCAATTTCAATATATTTGAGCTTGCCAAAGTATTCTTGGATGGTCCCTGCAATGGAATTATACTCTACTGAACCTAAATCCGACCCGTTGCTGCTCTGATTATAGCCCTGCCTGGGCTGCATTGAAAAGCCCAGCACATTTAAAGAGACAGGTTTCCTATTATCTTAAGAGGCAGCTGTCATTCTCCTGCATTCCTTCTTTTTCTAATTAGTTTGGTGAAACGGTGTATGTCAAACCCACTCTTGACGGTGATCTTTTCACTCCGTTTATTAAGCTGAAATGCCATTGTCCCATAAAACCTCAAGGTCCGTTACCGTCGAGGGCTCGCTGTGAGTGACTCCGTTATACAGCACTGTGAAATAAAACATGTTTTCAACTAAATCCACATGTGCCTTGTTCATAGACCACTGGAATTAGAGGGACTCTTTCCACTGGCTTCAGGGCTTTGTATCCTGCCCTATGTCTATTCACCCTAAAAAGTGCAGGCTTTTGGCTAACGCCCTGTGGTATCGTCCTCTGAGCCGCAGAGTTATCTCACATCTTCCAGTCCCAATACAAAAGCTTCTTCGTGGCTGCCGACCCTAGATGACCTCCCAGGGTTGTTCTCCACTGCATTGCGGGACTTCTCCCGCTTTTTTAGCTGTTTTGCCCCAGCTGGAATCGCAGGGGTGGGCTGCTCAATGGCAGAAAACTGGATAAGCATTTTTATCTGACGAACAGGAGCGCTAGAGGAATCAGGAAGCTTTTGTGATGGTGCTACAGGCACAAACGCAGCAATTCTCATAGTTTATATCCATATGGATACTGTGTGACCTGGAGCTGTGGTGCTGCGCATCCCTTGCAGCAAGCGTGTGGGAAACCAGTGTGTGCGAACACCGGGATCTGACCGAGGGCCAGTCTTGTGGATACTGGCTGTACTGGGCGAGCGGCAGGGCCAAGTCATTTATTTCATGAGGAAATAAAAAATAAACCTAAAATGGACTGAGCATGGAAACAAGCATGCTCCCGTCTTCATTTTATTTTTGTTTTCTATCACAGTTACTTCACCTTACCTTCCTCTCAAACTCACTGTGTGTATCAGCAAGCTCAACATCATGTTTTGCAGTCATGTACTTGTCCTTTGAGGTTGTTCCCGTTTGCAGAGTACGAGGGTCAAATTTCATGTAAGGAAAGATTAATGCAGTGATACCTGCTGAGGAGCTCTGGTTGGGTTTGAGTGACTCTCTAAATATCTGAGGCATATCTGAAAACAATGAGCTGAGGGATTTCTGGGGCCATTGCAATGGTGCCATTGAATGCTGCCTAGCTGAATGCCTGTCAAGGTCAGTCGGAATGAATTTAGGGGCAAATGAGCAGCTTTGAGAGCCCACAGCCTGGATATGCTGGAAATTATCTGTATCGTGGTCAGAGATGGAGAGCTCTTGGCTTCAGAGTCTTGGGAGAGTTTGATGTTGGCATCTACGTGTGCAGGCAGGGTGCAGGGACAGCGGAGGCAGGAGTGGCTTTGGTTGTCTAGATGAAGTTCTCTGACAATTCATGTCTTGTTCCCTCTCACTTGGTAAACTCACTTAAGAACAACCTCATTAAAAAAATACAGTGCTTTTCAGTTCAGCGAGACAGTCTCACCTGGCTCTTGCACCTGGGCAAAGAGAGTGCGTTGGCTGGCTGCAGCCACTCACCTGGGTCTCCTCCTCACACAAAGCGTGGTTTGGGATCTCGTCCCTGCACAGAGCATGGTTTGGGGTCTCTGAGCACCTGCCCAGTCCTGCCTGTGGGCTGGAGAGGAGCAGGACAGCGTCCACGGGCCTGGGAGCTCAGAAACATCCCTGGGACAACTTGTTGGGATGAAAAACCAGTCATAGCATGATATTTAAACAACAACAACTAAATAGTTCATTAAAAGCTGGATAATTTTAGCACTATCTTTGCATGTACCTGTCTGCCTTTGGGGATGCTACTTCCTTCAAACTTAAGAAGCCTGTCAATCCCTTTTTGACACTCTCTTCCTCCTTTCTTTTGGGACAAACCTCTTTTTCTGAAGCTGCCTCACTGACACCTCTTTCCTCTCCTTTGTAGAGGCTCTAAGGATTAACTGTAAACCTCCCAGGTATGTTCCTACAGACTTGAATTATGCAGAGTCAACCCCAGTGAGCCCTTACACACTTGAAGCGTATTTTTCCCTTTGATTTCTCAGCCCCTCTCCTCCCTCTCTGCTGGAAGGACAGCAGGTAACCACTCTGCGCATGGCTGGTGTCTGCTCTCCATCCATTTCTGCTGGTCCCCAGCTCCTTGCCAATGTGCCCAAGGGCTGAAGCCATAGGGAAGCCCACAGCTCCGCTCCAGTCCTGCAAGCTGGGAGGACAGACCCCACGGCGCCTTCCGATTATTTCCCAGCCACCGTGAAGATTTTCCAGGCATTGTCTTGGCGATCAATGGCACCTCATTTTTTTTGCAAAAGGATTCTGCATCCCCATCCCTCTCTGGTGTTGTTGAGTCCCTATGTATTTGCTTCAAGGTCTCCGGTGTTGGCGGAGCGGTGGCGTCAGCAGATCACAGGTGGTTTGGGTCCTTGGATCCTTTTCTTTATCCTTGGAAGCCTTGAAAGTTTTCCCCAGACGGGAGGTGAAGAGTCTGTTAATTTCACACTTCAAAATAATCTTTGCCCTCTATTTCTCGTTCTTAAGTACGATTGCGTTATCCAGGGAGATGTTTTAGGGACTTGGGAACAATGTGGGGCTTCTCCAGCTTTCTCATCCAGTGCTCCTGCAATGCTTTTATTTCTATTGACTCAAAGCCCTTCTTGCCATTCACAAAAGCCAACCACAATGCCCTGCAGGCTGCTATCCCTCTGGCTCTGTGCTCAGAGGCAGCTAGCCAGGCAAGATGGCAGTAAATATCTAAATCTTGACAATGCTAAGATAAATTATTTTCCCCTGTGCTGCAGAGGGTAGGGGTGCAGAGCACCATGGTATGTTTGTGGTGACCTGTGCTGCCAAATGCCAGGAAAGGGAAAGGAGACAACCCTTCTCCTGCTCGGTTGACACTGGTGCCCTGGCAGAGGGGCCAAGTGCCTGGGCATGAGCCCCATGAAGTGTGACCCTTCCGCCGACCGGTGTCCTCGCTTCTCACCCCAAACCTTTCATCCAGAGAGGCACAGAGAAATGGGTGGAGAGGGTGGGAAACCAGTGGGATTTTCCTGCTGCTCTTGCAGTTGGTCCTTCCTGCAGCACAGTGTCATCGGCACAGTCCTGTGCCTGCCCGCAGCTCTGTGCTGCTGGCCCAGGGCCATCTCTGTGCCGTGGTGGCCCTCTGTGCTTCTGTCCTTAGATACGGGCAGGACTGGGTTTTACTCGGAGATCCTGGTGTTACGAAGAAATTGAAGTATAAGAGCATTTGTAGCATGCCAGTCTATGGCCACCAGTCTAGTTAGACTTTCTCCTACAGATTTGGTTGAGTTTCAGCCAGTTAAAGCTCCTGCCCTCAACTTGTCTCATACTGCAGGTCTTGCCCACAATGACTGGGAAATCTGAACTCACTGAGTTCCAGCACATATTTACTGGTGCACATGGGATTTCACAAAGTAGACTTGAAATATTTTAAAAACAGATTTTTTTTCTGCAGAAGGGACTTGAGACGTGCTGTGGTGAGGTATCCATGTGTGAATGAGAAATAAGGACAGAATTGTGGTCTGAGCTTTCCTGGGGAATAATGAGGTTGGGGAAGAGCTGGGGTAACCAATGTGTTTGAGCTGCTGCGGTGCCACCTGAGGAATATCTAAGCACAGCTTCTGGCAGATATTATCCTGGTTTGCTCTTTCTACTAGAAAAACAATTCTGTACATATCTGATATCAAATATGGCCCTTCATTCCTGCGCTGTCTGCACTCGCAGTTCATGGCGTGCTAGGGAGCTCCATACAGCCCCCGAATCACTCAGAAGCCCTCCCTGTGCTGAATTGTTGGGATGACACAGGGGTCACCTGCTTCACCATTGCCCTCATCCCCACTTCCACACAAGGAAGTCCAAGCACACCGCCCAGTACCACTGGGGCATGGTGGGCTCATTCAGGGAGAGAGCTCGCAGCAGGCTTGGGAAACAACAGGATGTTCTAATTTTTTCCTGCAACGTTTTGTACAAAAATGGTGTTATGTTTGGCTGCATAGAGGGGTCTTGTCTTAAATAGCTGGTTTTCTTCTTGCCTGAGGGGGAAGGAATGATATCAACCAGATTTGTTGTATGCTGGCCATTTTACATGTCGTTGCTGGGATTGTAAACACTTCGGGTCACCAGCCCTCTCTTCTCACAGTACCTTTGCCCAGGTCCCACACGAGGAGCCCCTGTCCCTGCTTTGGCCGTGGATACTGCCAGGACACTGGCTCCAAGAGCTGCTGCTGAGGCCTCTGGGGATGCTGAAGCAGCCTGCCAGCAGCACCTCTGGCTTTTTGAGTTATGTCCTTTCTGATTTCTGCTCTCCCTGCTCATGGCCTGGCACATCTCCAGAGTGTTCTGGGGGTGGTATCTGCTGTGCAGGCTCTCCCATCGCCTCCTCAGTGGTGGCTGGTCCCTGTCCCTGGGCCACAGCAGCCCCACAAGGGCACGCATCCACACACGGACACCCATTTGTAGGAACAAGCATGTCTTCCTGAACACTTGGGCAGATATAAACCATGTGTGTTTTGGATTAGTTTTCCCTGGCTGTTTTTCAGCTCACATTTTCCCTCGAGCTGAACGGGATTTTGTTTACATGCTGCCCAGGTTTCCCATTTCCATGGGCCCTGGCACTATCCCCCCATGATGCCCCTGGAGCTGTCTGTCCCCAAGACAGTGGGTCCTGTCCCTGAGGGGCTCTATAACACGCCTCAGGCACAGGCACCCCCAAACTGCCCATCACTCCGGAAAGCTCTGGGCTCCATCGCCCCACGGCAGCTGGCAGTGCCTTCCCATCCCCCACAGGGTGATGCAGGGGTGGCCGCATCCAGCTGGTCCAGAGGAGTTTTGTCTTCAGCTCTGCCTGCTCCCTGCAGTCCCCTGCTTCTTGGCACCCAAAATGTGTGGTCTGTGGCCCCATCTAGGCTGGTCAGCTTTGAAATTAGTGATCCCGACACCAAAGGGAAGAAGGAGACCATGGTGAGAGTGCAGCTTTTCACAAATGCGCTGGCAGCAGGATGGTCCCAAGCTGCAAACTCTCCCTCCAGCGGGAGCCACAGAGCAAATCAGGGCAGGTCCCTGCCTCCAGCCATCAAAACTTGCTCACAAGCCGATAACCCGCTTTGTATTCTGACTTTAAAGTGTTTATTTGCCTCTATCTTTGTGAGAGTCGTTTTTTGCAAAATTAAGTGACAGAACAATGGAAGTGTGGTACCTTTGATTTGGTATCTTTGATTTCACTAATTAAACAAAGGCTGCAGTAAGTTCATAACATAGTAATTTGTGCTACCTAGTGGCTTGGTGGCAACTGCATGAACTGGGGGACGGGTGACCCTTGTTGGAGAGCCTGCCGGGATCTGCACCGGCTTTGTTTGGGGAAGGTTAAGTGCACTCCAGCACTGACAATTGCGGCGTGAGAGGCTCTCAGGCAGCAGCAGCAGCGGTGGTGCCTGTGCAGGAGGGAGGGGAGCCGCCTCTCACGGCAGAGCCAGCCAGCCTTCCGTAAAACTGAGCGCAAGAGAGATGATCACCTCAGCTTGGGAAGCAATTGCTCATATTTGTATCTCTTGTCGTGCTTGGGGAGAGCCTCTTTCCTTCAGCCAGGGGAACAGGTTGCCCCAAAATTGTGTTCCAGCTGTGGGGAACTTGGGAGCAAAACCTCCCGTGGGTGCAGGAATCCCTTCCTGGTTCCTGGTGTGCACTCGACCTGTGCTGGGGCAACACGCTGTATCATTTTTACTTAATCCTGTTAATTACAGAGCAAATATGTACTTTCCTCTCTAAACATTTTGAACAACTTGGGAGACAGGACTACTCTACCAACAGCACCAAGGGCTATCTGCCTTTGATTCCTGCTTCAGTGACTGAGTCCTTGGTCTCTGTTTCAACAAGAAAAGGCTGTCCTGCACAGCACACTGCTGTCAGCAGAGCAGAGGCTCATCATTTAACAGACCTTATTAATGGAAACCCTGGATATTTAGTCTTCTCTTCCCCAGGGTTTAAAAAAAATGTTTTCCAAATATTGTTGCATGCCATAAGGTCTTTCCCCCACTGCCAGTCGCTTTGCCGGTGCTTGGATGGCAGTCACAAATTCGCTGGCAGGCTGCGCGGCAAACCGTGCCACCCATCAACCGGCCTCTATTAGAAGAGAAATGGCAAGTGGTTTATTTGCTGCCCGTATGGCAGCCCTTATGGGGTGGGCGTCAGGGGGGGAGAATGCTG
>NW_010121570.1:34820-48311 GCF_000699245.1 Pterocles gutturalis
CACCCTTCCTCATCTTTGGCATAAAAACAGGGGCCATGGGGTAAATCCCATCAAAATCACGACATGCTGGGGTTCTGCTCCATTTCGGGTTTCCCTATCCACAGAGCATCGCTGTTAACCTGCCACCAGCATGGTCCCTCCGTAACCCCCTTCTCCCGGCTTGTTTTCTTTGGAAAAGCCGTCGCTCCTGCGGTTGCTGACAAAGTTTCTTTGTAAGCGTCCCGTGGGCTGTCAGTGCCTCCTTCCCCGGCCCGGCAGGCAAGGAGGGCTATCACTAATGTGTGTCATTCATCAAAGCAAAATTACATGTGTCCCAAAAAAAGGACAGCATGCAGACAAATTACAGCATGCAGCAAATTGCTTACTTGCACAGGGAAAAAAAATACAGCATGCTCTTTTCCTCCCCTCCCAGAGGTAGGTGTTTAATTCAACGTATTAAGACTGAGAAATCTAATTATAGCTGTGGGACGGGGGAAATCCAATTGCAGTGAGGCACAGCTCTCGCCCCATCTGGTGGGTGCAGTGTGGCCAAGCCCTGCCACGTCCCGGCAGGGTCAGCCCGCAGCTCGCGCTGGCCAGGCGAGCCCACTCCTGCTGCACCAGGGATGTGCCGGGGGGAGCAGCCCCGGATCTGCTCTGTGTTACACCAAAGCGCCTGGGACCACAGGGGAGAGGAGATGCCTGTGCAGGGAGTGATGTTTGAGGCAATGTTTTTTGGGGTTTTTTTAAGGGTTAGAGGTTTAGATGATGTTTTTTAAGTGCCTTCCTGCATTGAGGGACATTTCATTTCTCCATGGCTGTTCCTGTGCTGATTGGGCATGAGCTGGGGTTGAGGCTGGGAAGAAGCCGCCTTGGCAAGCAGCTGGTCCTGGGGAAGGAGGGGCTAGAAGGGGACCCCCCCAGCCAGGTGTCAGCCAAATGGCCCAGGAGCCAGTGGTTCTCCCAAAGGCCCAGAGCAGGGCATGAGCCTGGCATGTCCCTGGCACAGCACCCAACGTGGCTCCTCCATCCCCGGAGGGAAGGGAGAGATGGGGCCTGGCCCCCAGCCACCCGTGGTTCCCACCTGGCTCCCCCACCACGAGCACCCTGGAAAAGGTCTGCTCCCCTGATTTTATCTTTCAGATTGCAAAAGCCCCTCTTACATAGTTAATTGATTTTTCATTAATCACAGTCTCCTCATCTACTTGTTTATGTTCTTCACTACTTCACAAATCTAATCTGACATCTGATCTACAGATTTCAGAAATTAACCTTCCTCCAGTGTTTCTGTTTCAATGTATCTTTATTTATTTACATTCCTGTCAAGTGCCTTTCAATAGGAACGATCTCTGCTTTTGGCAAGCAGAGGAGCCTGTTGTTTCCCATGGAAATGCACAGTTTTGCCAGTGGGGCAGAACCCAAATGGGCAAATGTGGGTCACGCTGTTAGCACCCTTACTGCAATTCAGCGGCACGGGGCTGGGAGGCGTCCCAGACAGCTGGGCTGCAGCACAGCCCCTTTGCAGCCTGGGCACCCCAGATGCCCACTGCGAAGAGGGGGCTAATGGCAGGTCCCCTGCCCTGGCTGGGGCCAGGTGGGAGAAGGGCTGGCCTCCACGCCACCAGAGCTGTCAAAGCTGCAGCCCCAGACTTGGATTTGGTTTGCCACAGTGACCTGTGCTCCTCAATCAGAGAACAGCTGCCTCCAGGAATAGGGATTCTGTGTTTCTGAAGAAATAGTTAACCTGGCAATGACATTATTTTCTTATTTGCAGAGGACAGTGTGTGCGTTATTACTGAGGTACCACAGAAATAAAGCCCTTTGGCTCACTCTGCATTCGAGACCTATTGTCTTTTACAAAGCATCATGAGCAAGAGTAGCTTCTCCTGCAGCAGCTGTGGTAGACCTTGCAAAGGAAATTAAAACAAACTGCAAACAATTCTTCATCAGAATGAGGAAAAATACAAAGGGAGGAAAAAAGTGAGAGCACAATACACCAAGGATTAAAGGTAATTTTGAAGTGGCCCCAAAATAATTGCCTCTGTTTTCCCTGGGGATGGTGGTGCTGCGGGCGGGATGGGAGGCAGAGAGTGAGAGCTAATGGGTGTCACTGCACAGAGGCAGCAATCCCTCCTGGTGCCAGCAGCACACACACCTCGCAGTGCTCACCCTCCGCACAGGGTGGCGGAGAGCAAAGCAGCCATGCCTGAATAGCACAGGACATATTTTTCCAGAAATAATATTGAAGATGAAATGCTAAATGCAATAAAACATAGCATGGGTTTACAAAAAGCCATTGGTATCAGACTAATCTTATTTCCTTATTTAGTGAATGATGTCTCCAAAGCAATGGCATTCATTCCATTTCATACAAGACCCTGTGGGAAATTATGAGCTGAACAGGCGATGGTGGGAACCAGTACCGGAGCTGTGGGATGGCGAGGGCAGCAAGCAGAGCAGAGACAATGACTGTATGCTTCTAGGGGATGTGTTGCTTGAGAGGGTAGTTACTTGTCCAGTTTCTCAAGCATCATTCTTGGGACCAGATTGCTTCCATATTTTAACTGTTTACCTTGACATAAGACATGGTAATGTGCTGATGAGGTTTGCCGGGGAGAGCAGGGCAGAACATGGTGCTGGGGCAGCCGGGTAGCTGCAGGCAGGGTGCTGCCGGGAAGGAAAAGCAAAGGTCGCGCACTCAGGAACTCGTAACTACTTCTGTCGTTAGCTGGGAGCGTGTCAGTTGGGAAGCACGTAGGACCTGAAAGACCTGCCCTAATTCATCAAGACCCAAGTAAACCATGAGCCGCTGCTGGGAGGTGGCCCTGGAAGGTGGGAAGTCTGTGGCAGGATGTATCAGTCCAGGCAGCACCGAGCAGCACTGTTCAGTTTGATGTCAAGGTGGCAGATAATTGTCCACCTTCCCAGGGAAATTGTGGGTGGCTCTACCACCATCAATTACTCTGACCCTGGAGCAACCTCGTGGCCCTTCCTCACCCTTGGCTGCTCTTGCCATCAGACCACATTAGAGCCAAGCGGTGGCAGGGGCAAAAGCCATAACCTGCAAAAACCAACCTGAAATAACCCAGGAGACCAGTTCCTGACCTTGTGGGCTTCCTGTGGGTGGCAGCCAGGGACAACAGCCCTGTGTGCAGCCTGCACCCCTGGGTGCCCCGAGCTGCTGCCCCATAGGCAGAGCAGAGCAGAGTGGTGCACCTGAAATTCCCCCTGCAGTGGGGCGTTGGGGAGCTGCTCGCCAAGCCTGTGTGCCCCCAAAGGCCAGGGCACCATTTGGCTGCTCCATGGTTACAAAGCCAGCCCGTGACCTTCCCTTCATCTGTCGTCCGGCCTTGTGGTAATGGAGGGTTTGCTATTCTTGCTGTGCTGAATCCACTGGCACTTACCCATCCTGTAAAAAAAACAGCCCTCCGGAAGCCAGCGGACATCAAGGATGTAATTTAGTTGGTTAATAGCCTTGCTGAGGCTATTTCAGCACACACGCTGTGACAGTGGCATGGTGCCTACCTTGGCCAGTGGTCAGGATGAGGGGCAGCAGGGCAAGAGCCTGGTGGGACGCGCTGGTGGTCAGAGACCTTCAGCTGCAGGATGTCTGCTGTGTTCATCTTGCTCTGTTACGATTTTCTAGCTTGGCTAATCACCTGATCTTCCTTCGCAGTTGCTGTAGTGTTATTGTACCAAGCACAAACATGTTGGTATTTCATTTCCCTCTGAAACACGAGGGCAGGAGATGGAAAGCTCAGTTTTCCCCTCAGCCAGGTGGCTCCCCACAGCAGCATCCTGTCGGTGGTTTGACTCCAGCCCAAGCCCTAAATTTGTTTCTGCGCTGGCTGTACTCTTGCCACGGTGTTGCTACGTGGCCTACTCTTAGCCTCAGTGACAGTGCAACGTAAATCACTATTTATAAACATAAAATAAAGTGCATCCTATTTGAAGACGTTTGTGTTAGTTTGGTTTTGGTCTACAGAGCAATGAGTGACTTCCGGAGCAGTGGGGCGGAAGGACTTAATCAGAAATATATCTCTTTTGGGTACCTTTTAAAAGCAGCCAAGCGGTTGTAAAGGGAATCTTTCCTCTTCATAAAATATTAGAGGCGACAACTAGTATCTTGTCTGCATTTTGAATCTCAGTTGCTCCCTCTCCTTTCCACCAACCACGAACCGCACAGCTTATTCACCCGCTGCTGCTGGGATTGCAGTGGTTCAGGTACCCTCCAGGAAAGTGTTTCTTGCCATAAATCAAATGGCTCTGACAAAGGGCTCGCGTAACCAGCTGAAACCATTGCCGGCTTCCCAAGGCTACCGCGGTGCTGCCATCTTGGCCCCAGCGTGCCACACAGACCCCTTCCCAAGCCAAGGCAAGCAGGTGGGAACCTGGGCATCGGCCAGACCAAAGGAGGTGACTGTCAGGATGCAGCATTAGGGTGCGGGGACATGGCGAGTGTGCCCCTACAGCAACTCCCACCTCGCTGGCAGCCAGGTACACCAAATCAATTTATTTAAACTTCCACCCTCTGAAACACTCCTTCACTAGAAATGAAGCCGTTCTCCTTGGCACTTGCAGCTCTCTGTGCATGTGCAAATTCATTCAAAACCCAAATTCCTTCTCTGAATTAAATTGTCAGCCTCCCACTCACGCAGATGCATTAGCACTGACTGTGTAACATCAGCTTGGCGCTCTGTATAACATATGAATAAGCCCTTAAAATTGTGTATTCTGCCCTGCAGCGTCTATCTCATATTTTGATCCTGATTTTTCTCAGCTGAAATGCTTGCTGGTCTGTTCAAGTGCCTTGATGGTTTACGTGCTTCTAATTTAGGGTTCATTTGGGACTTACCAGTTCTGCATTCATTTGGTAACAGTTCGTTCACATACTAATACATTCTCAAGCCATGGATTATAACGGATTTCTGAAATTGTTAAAGATAGTGACAAAAGATTTTTTTTTCCCATTTCATAATGTGTAGTTGTGGCAGTTTATGCTTCTGAAGGAGGTCTTAATCACCATTTTAATTTGCTTTTGGAACAAAAAAATGTTATTTATCATCTTTAGAAGTGAAGACAGGGTTTGGGGTAATTTTGAGACTAGGGTGTAAAATAACACTTCTATTAATTAAAATAAAATACCACATTGGCTAGGAAAAATTGTGTCGATACAGTACTCCAAAATTAGCGGGGAACTGATGCCTGCCACTGAGCAGCAGGTCGAAACAGAGTGGTAAAAAATACTGCATCTTATTTTCAGTAAATCACCTAATATATTGCCCTGGTGAAATTTCTCACAGGTAGTTTGAGTTCCCAGCAAAGCTTAAAGGCCAAGAAATAGCATCTTGGAGGCTGGGAGGGGAGGAGGGAGGCGAAGAGCACTCTGCTACCCCAGAGCCTTGGCAAAGCCCTGGCCGTGGGGCTGCGGCGGGCGGTGCAGCACGGGTAGCTGCGTGGGAGTCACTGGGAATCGTGAGTCTTCAGCTCTGGCAATGGGTGGATCTTGCCAGATTAAAATAAATGGCAAACCTCCCATTGACTTTGAGCAAGAAAAATATCCCATCTTTTCATGTGCAGTGCGAGTAATAATTAAAAGAAACATATGGGTTTTCAGGTGATGGACAGCCACATAAGGATTATCAATGGTATCTTTCTCCCTGTCCACAGAATGCTCCATGGGTTGATTTGCATGTCCAACAGCATCGAAACCCCGCAAAAACAAACAAAAAAAAAAAAAGGCGCCACACTTCTATTGTGTGCTTACAACTGCGGCACTACCTTTTTCTTTTCTCAGAAAGAAAACTCAGACCGCCCTGCAATTAGCAGCGAAACCATGAATACTTTCTTCGTTAACCACAAATGGTTCTTTTCGCAACGAGCGGGCTCACATATGTTCTAAATATGTTCAGTTTCATTAGGCAGTGAAGCACTGTGTGGATCTGCTATTTTATTCAGGAAGGCAAACAAGAGCTGCATATGTGCAACATAAGTTGAAGGGAATGGGAAAAACTTGAGGCACTTGCAGAGTGCCCGAGATGCTCGGACGTGCTGATTTAATGCGGGATTGCTCCTGACTCGTTTCTATCAGCCTTGTCGCTGGCAGAAATTGGTGTGCTCGGGCCAGTGATGCTCCCACGCTCTGCCAGCCCGAAAGCCTTACGGAAGGTGATTTGTGTGCTGCAGGTGACCTGCTTTGACAGGGCGGTCAGGGTTTGATGCTGGTGCCTGGCAGCTGCCCCTCGTGCTGAGGGGGCCAACTGCTCTTCCCAAAACAGTGACCCTTTCTGTGCAGGGTGCAGCGGGATGTGTTGCTGGTTGCCGCTGCCTGTGGGGTGGGGGTGAAGCCACCCCGGATCTGGGCCCTTGAACTGGGGACAGCTGGACCTTGGGGTGCTGCAGCAAGCTGGGAGAAATGGCTGGGGCTCCTCCAGATTTTCTCCCAAATCTCTATGAAAGTTTTCTGTTTGTGGTCTTTAGGGATTTATTGCTTATTGCTTGTGTGTTTCACTAGTTAGCTGCTCAGAATTTTTCAAGTATTGGAAATGCATATTTTTTAGTAACTCAGAAGCACAAGGATTAACTTCTCTTGTTTTCTTCAAAGCACTTTGGACACTGGAGGTGAAAAAGCACAGTACACTGTGCATGAGCACCCCCCAGCTCCCCCCACCCAGCACTGCTGCCCACTGGATGGGTGCGTGGCCTCTGAAAGCACACTTCCAATATCAAAACTTTTCTCCTTAGGGCTAGATCCCACCTGCCACGTCACTTGACACCTGGAGTTTGTTCTGGTGAAGAAGCTGGTGGGAGCAGTTCTTCAGACCTCAAGGTCCCTTTTTTGTCTCTCCCCCGACAGCATGAAGGACTGTTTTTAATTGTTGTAGCAAGTTTATACAGCATAGAAAATGAAGATTTGTGTAAATCACTTTTTTTATGTAAACACATACAGTGTTAAAAATATTCACAGCCCTAAGTGTTTCCCATCATGTGTGTGCTAATGAGTGGATTAGGAAATATGTTTTCTCTGTCTTATGCTTGGTCCTTCTGATCTGCTTTCTCCCATGAGAAGTGACCCCAGAGGAGGCTGGACGTACCCACGGGCAGGGAGGTGCTAGGAGAAGCTTTTAAGAAAGCATACTGTGCCCTTGATCCCTACAGGGAGCTGGAGTTAGTGCGTTACGGATGCAACATCACGGAACTTTGCATTTGTCAAGTGCAAAGCTATCTCCTCGGGTGTTGTGCGCCCTGAGCAGTACCTCAGTTGGGGCTGCAGAAGGTGATGCCCATTGGGTGTCCATCCAGTCTCCTCCCTTAAACTGCATGTACAGAGTGACATTCCTCAGAAATAAAGACAGCAAAGTGTAAATAAACAGTGAGTAGTTCTCAGAGGGCCCCAGGAAATGAGTTGTAAGAAATTAATCCATAGTTATTTGCTGACAGTATAAGAGGTATGTTTTAAACACCCGATTTGTGGCAGAGAAGCAGTTGTAAAGCACCAAATCAAATAAACCAGCAAGAGCTGCCTTTGTAGGAACAACTAGCGATCAATAAGTATCCCAATGTCTGTGGCGACTCAATTAATTTTTCTTCCCCTAAACCCAGGCATTATATTAATAACGTCTTTAGCTGTGCATGGGTTGCTCCGTAATCTTTGTGCAGTGCTGCCGAGTGATCTTTACCTCAGCACATGCCGTGCCCGCTACCAGGAGCTCAGGAAGCATGGAGTTAAATAAGTTTGCCTTTTCCTTCATCCAAGCAATTAGAATCAGCAGTTTGCATTATTTTAAAAATGAGTGCTTGGAATCAGCAATTTTTCCCCCCCCTTCTTTTTTTTTTTTTTTAGATCTTGAGGGTTTTTTTTATTTAAAGTGGAAAACTACATTAAGTGCAAGGCACTCAACAAAGAAAGAGTCATAAAGCCTAAGTATTCTTAGAGTTATAAAATATGTCCGTGGTGGCAATTCTACTGCCAACAATGAAGTTTTAAGCATTAATATGCCTTCATTGCAGTTTTAATGCCTTAATATTGACTCTATAGCTCTTTTGGGTAATTTTGCTTTCTCTGGTACTTGAAAGGTGATGATGTCAGCGTTCTTCGCACTGATTCATATGCAGGTTGATGAAGCTGAGTTATTTATTGAGTTCCATTATATTTTCTATAAACATTAGTTCTCAATAAACAGAGACATTTAGCCGAGGGTTTATTTATTAAATAGGTACTGTACAGATGGTTTTGCCACACATGATGTGCTGCAGAGGATATTACTCAGGAATAATCAGCTGTGTTATAGCTTGGCTAAATTAATAAGATGATAATGATGAAATTGATGCTTTTGAGCTAGGCTTGGTAAATGGTTTTTGCATAAACAAACTGATAAATTTGAGAAGCAATTACTTGCTTGTCAAAGATAAAAACACAACAGGGCCCATTTATAGTTAGGTCCTATTTATTTTTAAAGATTGTACCAGATTTTATGTTTAATACGCTGCAATTAAAAAATAATACTTAAATGAAGAATAATAAAAAACTAACTTTCTGAGCTCTCCTTCAATTTTGAAGATGCAGCATTGCTTGGTTAGACATCAAGTAAACTTTTTCAAGGCTTTCACTACATCTAGAAAAAATAGAATTGTTTTATGAAAGATGCTGTCTGGAGTTGCACAACGCAGACCCTGGCAGTGCTTTCTGTAGCAGTATTTGCTCTAAAATTGAGCTGGATTTCATATAGAGAAACACAGTCTCCAATTCCCTCTTTAATGTGGATTTCACTGCAGTGATCATGCAAGAGAACAAAACACATGTGTAGTCCCAACACACACCAGCTTCTTGTAACTCTCCAATAAAATTATGAATTGTGTGTAGATACATGTATGTACATGCAAAGAAGACTGTCACTTGACTTGTCTACTGACAAATGTGTGTGTGTTATGTGGTTTTACATACCAGCCAAAGCAGCTTATTTCTGTTTATTTAGAATATGTTTATTTAGAAAAAACAAATGGACAAGTGATGTGCGGCCCCTCAGGTGGCCCCACTGGAGAAGACCTCATGAGCTTCTGACGTGGTTTATGTTCTCAGATTAGCTTCATAATGTCACTGAGAGGTAGGTGTTACCACCCTGCTTTTACAGAGGAGATGCAGCCAGGAGTCAGGGAACAACCCAGGCTAAGCCAAGGCTCTGCAGCAGAGCCCAGCCCTGAAAGCCCATCCCGTGCCCCTGTACTTGTCCCTGTAAGTCAGTTACCGGGCGGGCTCTCTGCCGGCTTCTCGGTGGGAACAGACAGCTCCTGTGTCCACCGGTGGGACAATGATGCTTCTAGCCCTTCATGCATGAGATGAATTCCTTCTTTCCTTGGAAGTCGCAATGGCCCAAGGGCACCCATGTCTTCTACATATAAATATTCCTATGGGGCTGTCCTAAGTGGATTGCACCTGAAAAGAGGCATTGTGTGGCCAAACTTAGCAACCCGCATAGGCATGTCCTGATTTAAAAGCATGTGTTTTCCACCCTGACACAAAAGGCTTTTACTTCTAGCCTTAAAGAGAGCTTTTGCTTAAGTACTTTGCCCTGTAAGGATGTAAAGGCAGTAGCAGAGAGTGGGGTGAGCCCAGCCCTAGGTTGCAGCCCTGCAGCGGTGCATGCCAGCACGGCCATGGGCAGGAGGTTCTGCTCCTCTGCCTGGCAGGGGCACGCACGGTTAGAAAGCTTTGCAAAGGAAGAGGGTGAGGAGCCTGCCCCCTTGCTATTTAAAATACCCTGCCATGAGCAAAACCAGATTTCTAGCATTCCTTCTGTAACTTTTTTTAGGAAATTTGTAACTGAAGTACTAGTGTAATGTATTCTATTACTTTATGTTAGTGAGTCTTTCTTTTGTATGTCTTTCTTGCAGCCATTCAAAAAGAATTTAAGGTCTTATACTGGCCCAAAACTCATGTCAGAGATGAGCAGGAGAGCCATTCTCTCGGACGCGATGCTGACAATGACAACATAAAGGAAAAATCATAATGTGTTGTGACATCAGCAATATATATAAAATACTCCACAACCAGACACAGGTTTTGCTGTTGGCTGTTAGTTCAGGTTGATTACCTGAATTATAATTATTAATTATAAAAATATGAAACAAGGTCATTGGGTTAGCCTTAAAAACCTGAAATGAAGTTGTCTACAGTGCTTGTGTTAAAGTATGAATCTCACTGATGAGTTTTGTGTTGGATTCAAGGCCATAGGGAGAGACAGGGAGAGAAACTGTGGTTTGCTGCTGGTTTCACCAGGAAGGCAGAGCTGTTAAGCTTCCTCAGGTGGAGGTTGGCTAAGTATTTTGTGATCAGTTTTAGTATGGGAATAATCCCATTGAATCTTTCCATAGAAAACAGCTGCACCCACCCAGCACCACCCTGGCCCTGCCTGTGGCCAGTCCTGCCGTGCTGACCCCCTGGATGAGAAGAAGGGCAGAAGCTGTCGCTTCCTGTAAACATCCAAATGTCCTCCTTTTACAGTCTTGTCATGTAAATGGCTGTGCTTGCAGGATGCAGAGGAGTGGGTTTGCATTCACAAAAATACTACTTATGTCATTATAACTATTTGTAGACTTTCACAAACATTTGTAAAATGTGCTCAATGGTCCACAGGGAGATTTGAAATTATGTGACTTTGTGAAAATACAAATGCAATAATAACGGTGCAGATCAACCTGCTGAGCTGGGACAGGTTTTCAGGGGAAAAGGACTTCCCTGTACTGCTCCTCCATGAATGAATTTAACTCAGACATCAGTATGAACTGACATCCCTGCTGCTGAGCTGAAACATTTTTAGCAGAGAAGGTGCTGAGATGGGAAAGGCAAAGGCATTTCCATGCTGCGGTGCCACGCGTCCTTATCCAGGCTGGGGTCAGTGTGAAATGGAGCTCATACCTTTCAGCTGGATGGTATGGGGTGGCTTAAAAGCAGGTCTTGGCAAAAGATTTGGATGAGACCTTTCTTGGAAAAAAAGAGTTTATTCTCTTGGGTATTGGTAAGTTTATTGTGCTGAGAAGGAAAAAAAATTAGAAAAGTCAAAATCACTTTGATGCTTTCAAAATAAAATTACTTTTTAAGTATTCATGGAAATTAAATGTAAAAATGTTAAAGTTTTTTTTTAGAAAGTGCCATGTTCAAAGAAAATATTTAAGTAAAATAAGATTTCTGTTAGTGAAGACCTTTTCCTCCTGCACAGCTTTACAATACCCAGAGATATTGTCGATCAATGAAAAGCAAGTCAGAATTTTCCCAAAGGATTGCTGAGTTTTCTTCTTGATTTAAACAAGGTCACAGTACTGAACTTTGGTTTTGGTAGAAGAGTCAGCTCTGAGCTGCCATTGCAAAAAGAAATTTACTCTGAATACAGAGAAATTTGGAGCTGCAACTGCGTAAGATGCCTGGGCTGAGGACTGCCAGCCACAAGCCGTGCTGTGCCGTGTCATGCCATGCCGGCGCGGCGCTGTGCCCAGCCTCTGCCAGTGCGACCAGTGCCGGTCAGGGGCCATGGCGTCTGAGCAGCACTTTCTGGTGTGTTTCTCACCGTCCTGCGAGGAGCCAGGCAGCTACTTTGGCGTCGTTTGCTGTAACTCTTAAGTCTGCCTTAAAAGTCAGCATACAGCAGCACTTTAAAATAGAATCCTTCATTATTAATTAGGTCACAATAAAAAAATCCTATGGATGCATTGGTAACACTAAATGAGCCAATCCCAAATAATGTGATTGGAATGAATTCCAAAGGAATAAATAATGACTGGTCCATTAGCATAAAGTGCCAGCCACAGCTCTGCGCTGCCGGCCGGCGCCCGCCCACCTGGCACTGCTTCCAAACCCACCCAGCCGGCCGCCAGCCCAGACATGGGGGTCGTTAGCCACAGGCTGGTGTGGGGGTGACGGGGTCTATCCCCATGCGGGGGGATGCTGCGGGAGGTCCGGGTACTTTGGTGGCTCCCGCTGGGTCTTGCAGTGGCACCCCCCACAGGACGGCCACCCCCAAGCCCCTTGGCACGCAAGAAGCAGGATAACGTGGAGGCGTGTGGGAAGATATTTTTGCACCTCTTACTCTAATGTATAATCAGAGCTTTTGTTCCATGGCTTGCACAAGCAAATTAATTAGAAATTTGTCTGACCAGAAGTTGAGTTCAGTGTGCGTTTAAGGCAGAGGCCATCCCTGTGCACGTATTTGCTCTCTTCGTCACGGAACAATTATCTGCCCATTTAGAAAATGCAAAATTTGTTTCTATTTTAACAGACACTCCTAACCATAAAAAATATCAGACGGCTTCTGATTGTAGCGTGCTTAAAAACCTCTGAGAGGAAAACATCATTTGTAAGCCTCCTCCTCCTACCCAGAGCATCGCCCAGGGTGTTTACGGGAGGCCGTGGGACCAGCGTCAGGGCCAACCCACACCGGCAGTGGGACAGACCGGCACAGTGCTGGTGGCAACAGCCCAGCCACCAGAGTGAGCAGAGGGCCAAGGTGGCAGGAAAATAAAGAGAGTGAGGCCAGAGGGAGAGCGGCTCAGGGAAGGAAAGCTGTGATGGCGGGTTTCTGCGAAAGCAAGCTGTTTCCCCCAAGCTGTGCGGCGGATGCCCAGGCAGAGTGGTGCAGTGCGTGCTGCTGCAGGGCAGGGACGAGTGGCAATGGGGACACCGGCCTCAGGCACAGCCTTCTGTCAGCTTCAACGGGTGCCCTAGCAAGTAAATAAAGAGGTAGAACAGGTAGCAAGGACTGCAGTGGGACATGTTTTGTCAGCATCCCCTTCCCTCCCAGAAGCCAAGCAGACAGGCATGTCAGGTGCCTGTGCCCCTCTTATGCCTGCTGTTAAAAAACTCAGCCAGGGAATGTCATTAGAAACAGCCACACCATCTGCCTTTTCCTCTCCGCCCCTTTAAATAAGGAAACACCTTGTCAAACACATCCCACTAAATATCCCTAACACCCTCCCACGCGCTTCGCGCTCGGCGGTTCACAGGATCGTGCACCATCTGGACCCTTGCACTACATCTCAGTAACGAGGCCCTGCCTTGGACCCGCCACGTGCGCTGTGGACACCGGCGGGGTCTGCGATGGCCCATGGTAGGTCTGAGCTGCTCGTGTCCATATGTGGCAGGAGGAGATCATGAGTTAAGCAAAAGCCATGAGTTTGCAGGGGAAAAAAAAAAAAAAAAAAAGAAAAAGCCCAGCAACTCCACTTTGTATTGTTAAACCCAGAAAATGAACCAAGGAGGACCTTAAGCACAGACATTTATTAACATGTAAATAGACTGAGTCAGCAATTAGTGAACAGTCAGCATAATTGAATAGAATATAGTAATTAAATTGCCATTTAATTATTCCCATTTTGTTTAAGGTAAATATTTACTACAATCATGTTTTTTCCATTGTCTTTCGCATGGAAAACCAGTATCTGTGCAGAGGGTCCGCATCAAAGTTTCCCAAAACCTTTAAAAAGGCAGGTTGTCTCCTCCTCTTGCACTGCCGGTCCTTGTCG
>NW_010121570.1:48382-57039 GCF_000699245.1 Pterocles gutturalis
GTGGCCAGCGCCTCCAGGCCTGGAGCCACACAAGGTGGCAGCTCGCTGTGGGCTGGGGCTGGCCCCAGCTTGGCTGCCTCCCACCCGTGCCCCCCAAACCCAGCCGCTGCCCCACGCTCACGCACAGCCTCTGCTTGCTGGCCGTGCGGAGAAGTCTTTGTTCTTGGCGATTACTGCACAGACAACACACTCACCCGGCTGTGCCGAGACACTGCGTACGAACCCAGCGATGTGCTGATAAGTGCAATAGTGTCAGGAAGAGCCTTAGGAGATAGAAGAACATTATTTTAAATTATCTTGAACATAAAAAAACAAAGTGAAGATTTGGCAACCTTGCAGCAAAAACCTCAAAACCAGTTATTCTTTTTAAATAAAAACAAAAATGAGAAACAGTAACTATTAGAAATCCCACCTGGTGCTTTCTCTGTGTTAATGATGCTTCTTAAATTGCATGTGGGTAAATGGTAATTTTGTCTCACACCATTAAAAACTAATGGAACCCTTGATGATAAGAAATGCCATAGCTAGCTTGTTGGAAAACGTTTAATTAATAAAGTAATAAAATTATTGTAAACTAGTGCAGTTTCACAGAGGATTCAATGGGATATAAAACATCCTTGAGAGCTGGTACAAGAAATAAATGCTCCTCTATAAAAAGCAGCACTATAAAGCTAAGCTGGCCTGTGTTATACCAAGTTGAGACAAGCTGTGGTGATAATAAAGGTATTCGGATGAGCCTTTCTTGGAAAGTGGTGGGAAAACTTCCCGAGTGCAGGTGGGTGTATTTTCGCAGGAGCAGAAAGCCAGCGCACCTTCCTGGGCGCTGGTGTGACACCGGAGGTGGCTGCTGGTGGGAGCTGCAGCCCTCCGAGCCCCTGGGAATATTTTGGTGGTGTTCTTGCTGTTATTGGCATGTCCCAGAGCCTCCAAAGTCAGTAAGAAAATCTCTCCCAGCTGTGCGCAGGTGGCGGGCTGGTGGCACAGGCAGTGGCACTGCTGCCGTGGCTGCTGCACTGAGCATTTGCATGTCGGCAGCTTGGTGCACGTGCGTGGCATCCCAGCTGCTCCAGGAGTTTAAAAAGGGCTGGAGAGGGGCGAGCATGGGGAAAAACATGCCAGTGGTGAAGGCTGGGTATGGCTGCCTTGTCCTGCTGCCTGCCCCTGTCTGTGCTTCACATCCTCCCGAGGATGTTTCCTTGCAAGCTTTCGGGACGAATCTCCTGTAACTGTGAGACCGCACAGAGGGTTTCTGCACTGCACAGGCTGCACCAGGTACGCACTGGTATGCACGCACCCACATACAGGAGCTCATAAGTCTCCGTTACACACACATCTTAAATATTTACAGACATTTAGATTCAGAATGGGTGTAATCTGCTGGGTGCCCAAACTTTCATTTAGTCCAATGCCTGATCTGTGCGTCTCACTGACAAGCACTGTCAGCATTTTCTGCAGGAGTGCTCAGCCCACTGTGACAGTAGACTGGAGGAAGCAACAGCTGGGAGAAAGCTATGTGCCAGCTTGCCCCCAATTTCAGGGCGTCATGAGAGCCAGTTGCAGCCCCTGTCACTGCTGAGGCAGCAATGCCCAGTGACACCAGCACTCTGTCATGTGCCACAGACAGACCTGGAAAGGTTGGGACTGAGCTTGGCTGATATTTTTCCAAACGTCCAGTGACATTTTTCTATAAAGAGCTAGAAGTGTTTCTGTAGCGGGTTGGTGTGCCTTCTTTCCTCCCACATCAGAATAGCTGATGCTCATACCAGGAAATGTAGGACAGTCTGCTGTGCTCCTGGTGTGGATGGTTTCTTTAACCAGGGCTTTGTCCAAGCCCCATCACAGCCACAGCCTTTTTATATAATGGAAATAAATGATATTTCACTATATATTGTACATTGTTGCACCACAAAGGGTGCTTGTGTTCATTAGCCTCTTATGGCTTGGTTGTAAGAAGGAGATGGTCAAACCATAGTATTAAAAAGCCCGCTCTCCCCACCGAGTCACCACAGATGTTGCTGTGCCCACTGACGCAAAGACAGCTTCTGGTTAGTGTTTGCAACTTCATCTACTTTTGAGCGCCTTTAGTTTCCTCTGCAGTCTCCACTTTGATCCTTAGAAGCCATTCTGCTTGATCCATAGTTATAAAATAAAGTTTCTTTGTTCATTTGTTTGTTTGTTTGTTTAAAAGCACATCACCATAAATAACGCTGCCAGCAACTACAGTCCTTGAGTTCATTTTGGTAGGAGCAAGGTATGAGATGAACGAGCCCCTCAATGTCACTGCTGTTTGGTGCTTCCTCCATAACCTCCAGCCACAGGTATTGATGGACATAGAGAGAGGCTGGCACAGAAGGGGCAGGAAGATTTCTGTTATCCAGAGACACCTCCCCACACTGAAGAGCAGGCATGTCGCCCACTGGTGACCGCCTATTGTTCGGTTTGCCCAGCTCCCTGGCTGCGCTGGCACACCGAGGGACTCCCTGCTCACTTTGGTCTTGGTGCACGGACAGGCTGGCAATGTGAGACCTCTTTCCCACCCAAGGCACCAGCCAACACTGGGAAAAATATGGTGATTCCCCTTGTAGGGAGGATTTTTTGAGGTAGCTTCGAGAATGCGGGCACAGGGAGAAGGCTGCTGCTCTTTACTGAGGCAGCGTGAAAATGTTTATGGGGTTCCATAGTCCATCCCCACTGGCAAAACCAGCAATGACTTTATTTATCTCCTTGGTGTGTGAGGAATGAAAACATGAGCAGGAGTTCAGTAAAAGACTGGTACGACCAAGGCTGGGATATTTGTTCCCTGGCAGACTGTGGTTGCTCTTGATTTAGCCACAGTTTTCCCAGCTGATGTTCTGCAACCCCAGCAGAAGATTCAGCTTTCACAGCTCTGCAAGTGAACGCAGGGCTGGAAGCCACCCCTGCGCTCCCCAGCAGAGAGTCAGGCCAAGCCTCCCTCCTTCACAGAGATGCTGCTGGCCCCAGGACTGCGCGGCTGCGGGGGCAGTGCGGGGACAGAGATTTAATCTTTTATTTTTCCCATATGTCATAAGCATGTCATAAGATGATGACAAAATAACAAGTTGGTGGCTGCTTGAAACTTTTTTTTTAGCAGCTGTGTTTTTAGAATATTATAATTAACCACCCTTTTGCCTTAATCACTTTAAGATTTCTAAAATAACTAGGAGCTTACTGTACCTTCCCTTGACATGAAGCTTCCCCATGTGGAGACCATGACTTTATTTTTAGGAAGGCAGGGCAGAAGAAGCAGGGCAGAGCTAAAAACACACAGGCAGGCTTATCAGTAGAAATTACAACAGAAACTACTGAAATAACTGTGATAATTTTGATGTACAGCCATTGTACTACAAGCAGGAAAACGAGGTGGCATTGTATTTAATCTGCACAATGACTGAGTCACTTTGCCCGGGCTCGTTGCAAAAATTTAAATGAAGTAAGCACGGTATTTGTTGGAAAAATGAAAAGGTGAACTGTGAGTAAAGGGAAAAATATTTGTCAGCTTGCCAAGGACAAGCGTGATTAAAAGCTGACTGTTAATAAAGCATGTGGGTGACAGGGCTGTCTCACCACACGGTGCCGGCGCCTGGCTCAGGTAAAAGCAGAGGGCTTCAGCTCAACAACACACTCCTGTCTGTCAATGTTAGGGACGTTTTTTTTTTTAAATGACATGTTTTCTTTTGGCAGATGGGAACAAGCCTTGAAGAATAAATTTTTGGAGGCAGACAAATTGGCTGCCTGGAAATATATGTATTTAGGAACCTGTCAGGGGGCTGTGAGTGTCAGCACCTCCCCGGCTGAGCTGGCCCGCACTGCTCCACATCTCGCCCGCTCCGGCCTCCCCCGGGACCCCCAAATCCCCAGCCCGCCCCTGCAGGGCCAGAGCAAAAATGACAACTCCGATACAAGATTTGCTCTGGATATTGCTGATATTGCTTTGTGCCTGCCTTATAAAACTTCCCCGTTGGCTATTTCTCCAGCCAGGGGATTTTACCCAGATGAATGTTCTCGCCTCCCTCCCACCAGCGGCCAAAATCCGACTTATCAGTAAGTGGAAATAATGCCGTGGCCCCTGGTCGATCCAAGCCACAGTGCTCTTTATGAGGAAGCGAAATAAATCCATTCCCCGTGTTAACAGCTGCGAAAGCCGACGTGCCGAGAGGTTAAGTGATTTGCCAGGTGTGAAGGAGTATAGCGCCCAGCTCTCAGGACTCCAGTTTCTGCCGTGGTGGGGGTGGCACAGGGCAGGCAGGCAGCCCCAGGGGGAAACCACAGACCCCAGGCATCACCACCAGCCCCAGCCCCACATCACCTCCATGTTCCCATCCCCATCAGGGCAGTCAGGCAGGGGGGACCACCTGCAACCCACCTACTCCCAGACTGGGTGTAAGCAAAGTTTCACTAGCCAAAAAAATGTATTATTCAAAAATCCCCCCTAAATTAGGTACTGAAAGCGGGTGCTGGGGTTTGTGTGTCAGCGTCAGGAAGAGGTGGCAGCTGGAATGATTTTTTTAACATCTCAGCAGTGCCTAAATGTTGGAGGTAAGTGAAGGAAGAGGTATAGATTGAGCCAAAATCCAGATGCCTTGAAGCCCACGTGCCTAGCACAGCCTCTTGTCTGCTTCAGCACATTTGGGTCTGTTTGCCTAACCAACAGAAAGTGGCGCCTTTTAAGAGCAATTCAGGGTGCCCAAATCAAAGCCTAGGTATCTGTATAGTCCTTCAATATAGGTGGTGCAGTATATGTTACTATAGCAGAACAGTTAATTTCTAGGAATGTAAGATATACTGCAACTTTATTAGAGGAATGTGCTACAAATGAAGTAGCTGTATATGTGCAGGTCGGTAATAAATGAGATACGGTAAAAGGCACACTCAAAAATAGGCAGTGGTGTTCTGTGGTTTTGTAGGGTCGGTAAAACTGGTAGCGGCTCCCTCGCAGTGGCTTCATCTCCACGCTCACAGTGTGTGTTCTTAACACCTTCCTTCACTGCAAAACTGAAGTATTTAACCCAAAACATACAAACAAATCTGTTATTCTCTTCCTTTATTAACCTTCCGAGTCCTCTGAAATCTCACATGAGGAGAAAGCTCTTCCCTTTTTGTCTAAATGAAGAAGCTTAAACTTTACGTGCAAATAGACACGTGCGTACACATAAACCTACCCATGTAATGAGACACATGCAGCGCTCTCTTTCTTCTTCTCTATAAATATATATACACATATGTATATCCAGAGATATACAGGCATGTGTGTGTATGTGTGTGTGTACAAAGAGAGAAAAAAAGACTCTTGGAAAATGAAAGACAAATGTTAGAGAGTGATATTCCCAAGCCCTCAAATCCCCAATCATGAGTTTGATGCAATATTTGCCCTAATGGGAAATGATAACTGGCACTATTCCAAAGCAAACCTCGAAGAAAGGAGCAATAAAAAAGGAAAATGCTAGCTTGGCAGTTAAAGAAAGAGGAGCCGAAGTGAGAACTGCTGTCAGAGATAATAAAGAATTAACCACAAACCCCTTTTCTATTAAGCACAAAAAAGGATATTAAAATAACATGCCCCCTCCCTAAATGTTTCAAGGCTTGTGTCATGCTTTGCTGCGCAGCTTCCCCGGGACGTTCTGCGCAGCAGGGCTGCAGCCCCACACAGCCGCCTCCCCAGCCTCCCCTCTCGTGCGAGGAGGGCTGCTCCACTCCGGCGCACAGCAACTCACTCACAATCATGCTCCTGGTTTGTTGGGTTTTTTTTAACTTACACAGTATGTTCCAAATCTTGCCCTTTCTGAGGAGAGGGAAGGTGGTTGCAGCCTGTGACCAAGAGGCCCTTGAGGAGCTGGCTGTGACAGACCAGCTCCCGTGGGCTCCCATTCCCCTTCTCTCCCCTTGGAAGCCTGCGCGTTGCAAAGCCCCCTGTCCAGTGCAGCTTTGCTCTGTTATCCATACTGTCCATAGGCACAATGACATCCACTACATATACAGGGACTCTTAATGCTCTGCTTTCTGGCTATAGCAGCAAACGTTGGTGCTTCTACCCTCACATTCTCACTATGATTTTTACATTTGGGGGTATTTTCTCCCTTTAAAAATTGCATATGATAAATTAAACAAAAAATGCCACAGACTTGGGACAAAAAATTGGTGCAAAAAATTGAATCAACAGCTTCTAGATATGGGAGAGGTGAAAGCAGAAGGGAGGGCTGTGAGTCAGGAGGCACTTTTCCACATAGCATTCCCTGGGAGCCTACAGGGACATCCCACATTACCAACAAATGGAGACACTCCTGCCTATGGAGTTTCGTTGGACTGAGGTTAATAGGTGCTGCAGGAGATGTGGGGTGGACGCCCAGTGTAAGTGTGCCCCTGCACTGGACATGCCGTAGCGCAGCGCTCCATAGCCAGGGATGCACCGAGGGGCCCCAGTCAGCACCAGTTCTGGATGGTCTCATGATATGCAGGGTTTCAGTAAATGGGATTTTGCCCATTTCATGACTACCCAACCCATTTTAACAGTAAGATCCAACATA
Source organism: Pterocles gutturalis (assembly GCF_000699245.1). Taxonomy (NCBI): domain Eukaryota; kingdom Metazoa; phylum Chordata; class Aves; order Pterocliformes; family Pteroclidae; genus Pterocles; species Pterocles gutturalis. The sequence continues at coordinate 54,925 of NW_010121570.1, forward strand.
ACCATCCCTTGAAATTTCCACCTCAGCTAAATAGCAGCTTTTACTGTGGCAGGTTTAAATTTGCAAAAGAAGCAGTACTCGGTGTGCTACAGACCCAACAGGCTGAAGTTGCCCCTTTATATCAAAAGTCAAAGAAACCCTCAATAATCTTATATTTCAAAGCTATTATGACCTAACTTTGGTTCATTAGCACATAGGGAGGCATTAATCACACAGAGTAATGAAATGTAACAACTCCTTTGGTACTTTCTTATTATCTCAGTCTTTAATATGCAGTTTGACAAGAGCTAGACTGTAGCAGCTCTAACGGGATTTTGTAGAACTGGTGCTCGCTTGTGCACTAGGAGTGCCCCAAACCCAAAATGACACAAGCCAAAAAGATGAAGATGCAGTAAGGCATCACTAAGACTTTATCATAAATGTTAAATGACCATCTGCCAGTAAGAGCTTATTTAAAAAAACAATGTGTATATTGCATTGATTTTAGCCACTAAGAGGAGAAAGCCTGGGGGGGGGGAGGAGGAAGCCCACCTGTATAAGACATTTTTAAACCTAAACACCTTGCTCTTAGACTTTTAAAACACTTTGTGAAGGAGAAATAATCCCCACCTCGGGAAACTACTAATGCAATCTATCTTTCAGAGACAAAAATCAAAACTCCCTCCTGAGCTATGTCAGTGCACAAAAGCAGAGTTAAACATCAGCTGCTTTCATCTGAGTGTCTAAATTTAAAAATACTTAACCAAAATAATACCAACTATTAGATGGTTTTTTAAAAATGATACTTTGTATGCCAGGACCAGTCTAGGTTAATTTCTAAGCTGAGCTTAAAAAAAACCAAGAAAGGTGGATGTGGAGAGGTTTAAAAAATAACTTCTGGAAATGGTGAGCCAAGATCTTTAGAACAACTTGTCTCTGCCTAAGGCTGGTTTTCAAATCAGTCACCTACAACTGTGGTGTCATGAAGTGGAAAGATACCACCAAGAGTCATTTTTAGCAAAGAACACCGACAGTTCCTCTCACATTCACATCCAGCAAAACTCCATTCCAGTTAGATTCATTGCCAAATTATAAATTCTTATTTGATTTATCAATCACAATTTTATATTGTTAATTCATATGTTCATTAGACAAATCTGTCCCTCCAAGGTAATCACTTAAGGTACTGCTGGCATGTGAACATGCACAAATGGATAATTCTTAATGACCTTCCAAGTTGACATATTTTTGGCATCAGTTTTCTGTATCCTAATTTCAAGCTGCCTCTCTGGTGTTGTCATAGGGCTGACTTCACTCAAGAAGGAGGACTTGCAATTGGAGGTCGCTATTAAGATTGTTCCCATCAGATATCAGCAGAACAAGGAACAATTAAAATTATCTCCTTGGATGAAACCCCCCTGTTTCTAGCTGGGGAGGTCGGTAACCAGTCTTCTATTTCAGCAGCCTTGGAAAGAGGAGAAGACTTTCACACCATGCAATTTGACCAGTTTTATGACTTTTTCTGTATTTCCGTAGTAAATAATTTTTGGCCTGCAGATGCTTGGTGCAAAAAAAGAATCGTATTTTGGTAAATATAAGTCATCCAGGCTACTGCTCTGCCAGCTGGTCCACACGTTGCCCTACCACAAGGCCAGGCCAATGTCACGGATCTTCTACTGCAGGTAAACATGGTGCAGGGGCCACATACGGCGCAGCCCCCTATTGCAGGGGTCTGACGGAGGAGCTCACACTCTTTAGACCTCTCGATGGATCCATCATTGGCTGTGGGCTCCATCCCCAGCCCCACACTGTCACTGTCGCTCACATCCAGCGCCGTGAGAAGGGGAAAAATGACAGTGTCTTAAACACAAGGTTTCCAGGGCTGCCAGAATTTCCATGATGCTTCCCAGAGCAGACCTGGGCAAGGAAAGAGCAATTTCTGGCATTTCCCAGAGGCTGCAAGAGACGGGAGGAAGAAATGGGGGGAAAAGCCAGGGTAGACACACCACTGCCATCCACTGAGGTTTGGCAATTGGCCTTTATGGGTTGGGAGGCAGGCGGGGAAGGGAGTGAGATGGGACAGGAGAAAAAAGCCCCAGAGAAGAGCCTTTCCCCAGCTGAGGGTCGATGTGACCG
>NW_010121570.1:57106-77097 GCF_000699245.1 Pterocles gutturalis
GGCGTCCCCGGCGCGCGGCGGGCTGCAGGCAGCACCCCGCTGCCTCTGAAAAAGTTGAAGAAAAGAGTTTGCATCTCTTCCTCAAAAGCACAGCTCGGGTTGCAAATACAAATGTACGGACAAAATGTAAATTCATTGTGACAAGCTGTACGGAGAATCAAAACAAGGAACAAGGAGCGTATGTTTCTTTTAGAGAAATGTCCTTTATCTCGCAGGCAGAATGAAGCGTGTGGCATTCAAATGTTAAGATTTTTACACACTTTCATGAAATACTAAAGAGAAACCAGGAAAAAAAAATAAAAATTTAAAAAAAAAAAGAAAAAAAACAACAAGAAAATAACCCAAGTCCGTGCCACTTCTCAGCTAGTTTGGTTATTGCTGCTCCTGAGTACTGTAACATATGCACTTTCCCTTTTGAAAATGTATCAAAGTTGTTATTTTGGGGGTGGGATAAACTCTTATCCATGCATATCTTATGTTTCAAAGCCAGGAATGCTTAAGAACCTGCTCTGGATCCGCACATCAGATGCATAAGTGATTAGTGACAAGTGACACAGAAACAGAGAATGTGCTGTGTTACGATGAATAATAAACACGCGCAATTTATGCAGGCAGAGCGAGCGAGGAGATGGCATCCTGCACTTTTTCCACATAAATAATGTGAATCTCTCAGTAATGGAGCCAGGCCGACCAGGGAGTTTCTCCAGCCGCTCAAGCCAGCAGGGAGCAAAGTGGGGACGGGTGAGGAGGGGCTCGCCAAGAATGGGGCTGCTTCTGCTTTCCTATGGGTCATTAGGGAACAAACTAATGGCAATTAGTTGTCTCTAAACTAGAATAAAGACAGGAAGAATACTTATAGTGGTCAAAATTTTTCACTCTCTGGAAGAAAGGGGCTTTAGATAAATGAAAAAATTCACTGAAAATTATTCATATAGTTTTCTCCTTCCTGGGTCTCTGGAGAGCATCACTACAGTGCCCACCGTAAAGAAAAAAAAATGCTTTGCGATAAGATTGGTGGCACCTGTCTGAAAAAGCAACTAATAATTAATTTTTGAACCACCAAACTCAGTTTTCAGATGAAGTTTCTCTGGGAAAGGTGAGCGCACGCTCCCAGGGGGCTGGCAGGGCTGCGGCTGAGCTGCAGCAGGGTTTCCCGCGGGGCCGTGGCGTACCCGCCGGGCACCTCGCCGCTTTTGCATTTCCCATTAGCAAAACCACACATGGCCCCTAAGAAAACACAAATGCTAAAGCCAGGCAGACATTCACCCTTAGCCCAGCGCTTGCATTTTTCCTCCTGTCTGTGCATGGCCGTGCCCGAGTGGCAGAGCTGCGGGCGGTGCACTCACGGCCTCCCTCAGCCCCACGGCTCTCAGCCTTGCGCTTACCCAGGAGACAGTCCTGGGCTAGCCATGGGGGCTCCTGCAATGTCCCCACTTTACTGCCTGCTTGTCTTTGCCCCATACTGCCATCCCAAAAGTGAGCCATCCTCCAGGGAAAAGAGAAATAAATTTAAAAAAAATTTATCCCAAATGCACCTGCTACTCAACTCTGCACATTTTTTTCCTGGCTGTCCCGGCCTGCCAACTCCAAGCAAGCTTTTCTCTCTCTCTCTCTCTTTTTACACTCTCTCTACACTTCCAGAAATGTACGCACTTGGATAAAAGTAGAACTGAGAGGGGGAAATGCATATTCTGTTAAACTTAAAAAAAAAAAGTTGAAAAAAAGTGTCTAAAAGATGGATGCATAAAGAAATCATGCCCATACTTTAACTCCGGGTTTGAGTTATATAAACTGAACTGTGGTAATTACCAAGCTCCTCCAGATTAATAAACAATTACCATAGTAACTACACTGTCGTATGAAACCTATGCTCATGAATTTTTAAAGCATAAATGGAAATACACGCTGGTTGAAAAAGTCTCCTATTTATTTTGTTCCTGGAAGACGAGGGAGACAGATCCATTAAAGGATCCCGTCAAGTTATTTTTTTCCTCTGCTGATTCCTGCAGCCACACTTCGGACAAGTGCCATATATTATGTACTAACTAGGAAAGTCCATTACGTGGTGTGGGGCCGTGGGCTGGCGAGCAGCGGGGCTGGCCTTGCACCCCGCTCCCCCAGCAGTCCCCATGCTCTCGTGCCTCATTTCCCCAGAGAGTTTTAGGAGACACGGCACACCTCTTTCTTTACCGAAATTAAAGAGGTGAGCTGGCACAGCAAGTTGTCCCTGTTTACCCAATGGAGTCTTTTTGTTGATAACGTGTGATTGTAATGCTTTCAGGTTGATGTTGCATGACCACACACGGGAAAGGCATCTCCATCACATATTTGGTAAGCAGGCCACCATGAGACAACGCACACATCGACAGTACAGAGTGATGGAGCCTTATTCCCAGTATATCCCCCAAGCTCATCCTACTGCAGGGCACACCGTAACCTATTTTCCAGGAGTGGAAAAATCCAGCGTGAGCTGCTCTCATGCCAGCACCTCGCACATGGAGTGATGCTGGGAGCCGAGGTTCAGCCACCGGGGAAGGGCTTCGTTGCAGCCCTGGCACCACCGCACCGCCCTGCTGCAAGGATGGGCAAACACTCTGGGCAGATGCACCTGGGGTCATTAAAAAAAAAAAAAAAAAAAAAAAGGCTTTCTCCTCCACCAATGTCAACTCTTGCATTTTACTATCATAGACAAAAATGTGGTTTGAAAGCTTGCACTCTTATTTCGAAGCTTCAACACAGCTGAGCCTGGCTTTACCGCACTTCACCATTTGTTTGCAACATGTAAAAAAGAAACATATCAAAATGCCAAATAACAAGATTATATATCAACCTGTTGATAATTCTGACAGGAATTTTTAACTCAGCAGCACTGAGTTAAAAAATACTGTTCGGTATGTGCAGTAATAGTCTAAAACATGAGGTGAGACCTCTGCGCTTGAAGTTTGAGCCGCTTACTTTTGATAATTTTGATGAGCTGAAATAATATCCCCCTTTTGCAAGACAGTGTTTCTTCAGACACTCTGAGAGTTAGGAAAGCCATTAAATCCTTGTGGATTGAAGGTAGAAAAATAAATTGTATGTATTTTAGACTTTGAATGATCTTCCTATAGCAATTTTCGTGAAAAAAAACTATGAAGAATTCTGCAATTTTAATCTCCTCAGTAGCTTCCCATTACTAAACAAGCAGAACACCACAGCACAAATGTGGATGTTACATGTCATCTTGATCTGCTGCTTTTTTCTTTCATTAAAGCTTTAATGCAGCAATTATGGCTACGTTGCCCTATAAAAAAAGGAAAAGGCAGTTTACTTTAAAAAGTGAAATTGCATAGCCTACTATTTAATTATACACAAATGTAAATGGCCTATTTTTCCATAACTGGTTATTACAGCACTGTTTTACTTTCTGAGTTTTCACAATCTCTAAAACCTACAACGCTTCCTGCTATATAATTGTTTTGCTACATTATTGTTTTCATCTTATTTTTTCTTTTAATGCGAGTGCAGCAGGATAAATCTTGGTTTTAAGCCAGCCAGTACTTCATCTACTTAAGCTTTTATAGATGAAGATTGCTGTAATTATCAGAATACCCGCTTATTTCTGAAGTATTATCTTGGCAACCTGCTGGCATTTACAACCAATTAACAAGCTTTGCCCATTAGTTGCATAAGGGGTATCACAGAGTAAAGCCATTGTGTGCTAATTTTCTATTTTAGATAATCAGTTTGGCCATCCAAAATGGAAAGGGGAAGAAAAGAAAGGTTTGACACCCAGTGGCAGACATGTAAAAATGACTACATGCCTCTCAGAGACAAAGGTATCCAGCAACTGCATGATTGCTTCACTGTCGTCACCAGTGGGTTTTAAGTATTTATTCCCTTTGTCTCTTTTGGAAGAGAAAATAGAAAGTACGGCTTTGGCAAAGTAATCATGTCCTCTTTTTATTTTTTAAACAGACAGGCTTCTCCCTCTGTCCTCTCGGGCTTGTAATTTCACCAAATTGTACAAGTGTTAAACACGATTTCTGAAGGAGAGGAAAAAAAAAAAAAAAGAGAAAGAGAAAGAGAAAGAGAAAGAGAAAGAGAAAGAAAAAGAAAGAAGAAGAAGAGAAAGAGCAACAGAAAGAAACCTGGCTACTGGTGGAAACCACAGCTTTCCTCTCCTAATCACAGGGGCCAAGCAGAGCACTTGCGCCGACAGCAGCTCTCTCACCTGCCTTGCCGGCACTGTGCCCAGTTAAAGCCCTGTGCCAGCTGGGGGTTTAACCAGGCGACACTATTAGCACATGGGCTCCCAGCCATCCTTCACCTCCCGGCTGCTGAGCTGCATACCAGCCCTGGCCATCTCCTCCCTGCCCTGGCGGGTTTGGGGTAGGGGAACCCTGGCATGATGCTGGCTCAGGGAATCACACTAGGCACTTCTCTCTGAACAGAGGGGAATAAAAACTGAGAGTTTGGGGATTTTTTTTAAGCATTAACCTTAAGTTTCCTTTCCCTGGTGCCTGGTGTAGAGCAAGGAAGATGCATCGCCCCGTAGATGCCCTGGGCAGGAGGATGCTCCTGCCTGTGGCCACAGTGCCGCATGCCCCTGGCATCCCCCAAAGCCCTCAGCCCCACCAGACTCATCTCCAGAGCTGCCCACGAGCACCCCGGTCCCACTTCGCTGCCCCGTCCACATAGCATTTAGTCAGGTCCTGACTCGAGCACGGGCACCATACCCCAAAGCCGACACCACAGGGATGTGGGCACCACCTGCTCCAGCATCCCAGCCCAGCCCTGCTCTGCTCTGACTCCACACCAACCCCACACTGCGCCAGCCCCTGCCTTGCCCTTCCCACCCCGTCCCTGCTGCCGGACTGCCACCAGGCAGGAGGCACAGTCCTCCCCAGTCTCCTGCTGACGCCAGGCTGTGAGCTTGGCCTTTCTCTGGGTCCCCATCCCATCCTGCTCGTGGCAGCTGGGACTATACAGGTCCCCTCTGCACCAAGGTTCATCACAGACTGGGGGACAATGGGCGAAACAGGGCACTGGTCCTGCGCAGGGAGCCGCCAGGTAAATAACAATGATGAAATGATTATGCTGGAGGCAGCAGGGCTTGCCTGTTTAATTGTATATAAAATTAGATGTTAGACCTGGTATAGATGCCTGCATTGTGTAGTGAGGATAGAAAGTAATCATTTTAAAGATGAGAGCAGTCCTTAAAGCGTGGTTAGATCCCATTTACTCCGTTGAACAGAACGGGTGGATGGTTCCTGTTGTAAAATGGTTTTATAAAATGGAGCAAACTGTACAATGACGTGTTTTATTTGCCTCCTGTGGTTTAGATTCATATTTTGCTTTAGCATAAGTTAAACAAAATTAAGACTATGATTATGCTATGAGGATACAGCCAGTAAAGACAGAAAATGTTGAACTCCTTGAAGTCATAAAGAATTATCAACTGTGCAATTAGTAAAGACTGAACATATACACTGAAGTCTATTAAGTCATAAATGAAGGAGAAAAATGTTGTGCTTGGCAATTTGATGTGTATATTTGTCTTAATTATTTTAAATTAATTGCTATTGGCTACAATCATTAGAAAATTTAAGATTTAAGTAAGGTACGGCATAAACCCCCTCCTATAAAATTAATCTAGTTATACAGCCAAACTGTTTTTTTAATTGTCTAGGCTACCAGAAACGAAGCAGTAAGAAGGGCCAATGAGCAGAGCACTGGGGACGGCTCTGAGCTCCTTGCAGCCTGTCTCTTGCAATCCTGCCCCAGGCCTGAGTGCACCGAAGCCCTTCTGCAGCCAAGGAGCACGGATCCTCCATGCAGCCCACTCTCCCACCAGGTCCAGCAGCATGAGAGCTCAGACATGTCCCTTTTTTGAGTGCCTCTGGACAGTTTCCCCCCATATGTGGCCTGGCTGCATGGCTGCTTCTGATGTTTTGTTAATTAAAAGTTTCAGTTTCTTGCTCTGACATGTGATTTTAGTCGCCTTTCGTTTACTTTTCAGAATAAAGGTGGTTGAAACCTGAAGACAGATATCAGAAGGTATGACCTTTTTCCCAGGTTTCCATTTTGCTAAAAAGAAACCCGTATTTTAGGGGAGGCTTTTTCAAAGTCTCAGGTGGGCCACCAAACTGAAAATCCAGTTATTTGCCCACTTCTAATTAAGTCATTGCCAGGCAAGATTGGTGTGTCCCAGTAGCCTTACCAAGAAGATGGCAGAGGTCACTGGAAAATAGGTGAGCATAGAAACTCTTGCTAGGGAAATTAAACAGTACAAAAAAAAAAAAATCCCCATTTTATGCTCTGCATCTGCAAGGAAGGAGAGACACTCCTCCAGGACTCTAATCTCCATCACTAATATTAGTATTAAATATTTACGTACCACCCTAAGTTTGCATGACGCTTTGCAGAGATAAAAGATGCTCTCTGCACTGAAGATCTTACAGCCTGCGTCAGACAAACAAAGAAAGCAAAGTTAGCAGAAAGAAGACACGATGAAGATTAAGAAACTGATCTAACGCTGGTGACCCAAAAGCATTTTTAGATTATATCAGAGTATGGGACTAGGGCTGAGGGAAGCTAGCGCCATGGGGCCCATTTTGCTTTTAGTAGCCAGCTGACTTTTCAAACTCACAGTGGTGACTGTCCAGCAAATACAGAGTATACACCTCTGCAGAGACAATGCTAAATGCCCCGCTCGTGGAGGATAACACCCTTTCTATAAAATCTGTGAAATATTTTAAAATATTTTAATATAGACATTGTTAACACCTTGGGCAGCCAAGCCAAGCCCAGTGTTAAGCTGCTGTAGGAGAACGCCCCTCTGATGCCTTTTCCCCTGGTCGCAGAGGAGAGCTGGTGGCTCTGGCGGGAGCCAAGCCCACCCTGCAGCTCTCCCCCCCCGCAGTGCTGCCGGGCCCATCCCCAAAACCCCTGGGGATGGGGGCACTGCGAAGGCAGTAGCAGCAAGGGCAAGGCCACCGTGCTTGGGGACAGCAGAAGAGATGAAAAGGGAAGGTGCCACTGCCTCCAGCATAGGGGGTCTGTGTGCCCCAGCTCAGGGATGAAAGACCCTTTCTGGATCCTCGCCACCCACCTTCTTTTTAACAGCATCTTCTCAAACCTGGTGATCAAGAAAAAGAGTATTTCTGCTTTTTACATTTTTAAAGGTAATCCTAGCCTAACCAATGATGATGAGAGATTTCCCCAGGTTTCCTGGAAGAAATACTTTTGTAGATGGACCCGAGCCACCATGCAATGAGAAGCGGCAGCACCCCTCGTATCACCTGAGACAGCAACGGGCAGGACATGCAGGGCAGATGAACTGTAATCTAAGACATATAGCAACATATCTATCTGCAGACATACACATGCACGTGTGCACACCCACACTACATACATACCTATATACACACACACGCATATATGTATACACGCTCCTAGCAATTCAGTTAGACTGATTTGCTATGGCTATTCCATTATTTTACTGTAGTCCTTGTATAGTACTTAAAAAATCAGGTTAAGCATTCCGCATTAGATACACAAACAATGCTTCTTTACCTCCGCATGGGTGTTGTGAGACTTTAATTAATGTTTGTAAAGTGCTTTCAGATCCCCAGAAGAAAGGCACTATAGAAGTGTGAAGTCTGATTATTTCGCAGCATACAAAAGTAGAGGTGAAAAGAAATATTCTCCTTACACATAAAACTACTGATCTCAAGTCCTGCATTTAAAAAACCAAGATGTTAAGAAAGAAAAGAATTCTGACCATGAACCTACTTCAGGCTTCCCCTTTGCCTTTTTCATCTGATTTCTGGTTGAGTGAAATAATAAACTATTGTATTGCTGTAAACTCTTTGTAAGTAGATTTGACTAAGACAACAGAGTTCAGTGCCAGCAGCTACTCTGATCATTCTTTTAAATGGAAATTTACCGTCTGCTGCATCACATGGAAAAAATACAGAACTATTTTTCACAGCTTGTTCACTGAACAGATTATTGGAGAGAAGAAAAAATAAAAAGGCTTCATTTTCTACAGATCCCAAATCTCAGCATAGAAAGTCTTGGCAATTTCCTTGTGAGAGGAGACAGATTTCACTTTCACATTGATTTAACAATGAGAAGTGCGTCCAAAATGAGGGCCTGATTCTGAACATGTAAGTGGTTAGCCATGGTTGATTCAATAGCTTATCTATGGGAGCAAAATTACTCACATCCATAAGTCTATGTAGGATCTGGTCCTAATATAGAAACAGTTCTTGATGTCATAAAATCTTTTTTAACAGCATCTTGTGTTACATTTAATTTATTTCACATGGCCTCATAAAATAAGATAAAAGCCTGTAAGTCTAAAAGTCATATAAAGAGGATGGAAAAAAAGAGTCCTACCATGTATTTGTGTTTATTAAGTATTATCTTCATGCAACTTATAGAGTTTTAACTCCAGAATTTCCCATTTTTTTCTAATCCTAATAGCAGTCAGCAAGAGCTGCCAGTGTGTAATACAAACAGATTACAACACACAAACTTTTCGGAGAAGAAAGTTCTTCCCAAAACTCTCTCCCAAACGGATCCTCTCTTTCACCTCATGCTAGCAGCACAGACCTTACAAAGGCACCTCATCAGCTCACCTCTCACCTGGGTAGGGCACAGACAGGCGACATCCCTGCCCTGCCTGGTGGCTGGGCAGTATAGCTGTATTTAGCCCAGGAAGCTCCTGGGTGACAGGCGCAAGAAATACAGTTTGCATCAAACATGGTTTAATCTGACAGTGGCCTAAAGAGTGCACAAGCAAATCTCCAGTTCACCTATTCTAGAATCATAGAATCCTAGAATCATAGAATGGTTTGGGCTGGGAGGAACCTTTAAGATCATCGAGTTCCAACTCCCCTGCCATGGGCAGGGACACCCTCCACTAGCCCAGGTTGCTCAAAGCCTCATCCAGCCTGGCCCTGAACACCTCCAGGGATGGGGCATCCACAGATTCTCTGAGCAACCTGGGCCAGTGTCTCACCACCCTCACAGTGAAAAATTTCGTCCTAATATCTAATCTAAATCCAACCTCTTTCAGCTTAAAACCATTACTCTTCATCCTATTACTGCACTCTCTAACAAAGAGTGCCTCCCCATCTCCCCTGTAGCCCCCTTTAAGTACTGGAAGGCTGCTCTGAGCCTTCTCTTCTCCAGGCTGAACAACCCCAGCTCTCTTAGCCTGTCCTCACCGGGGAGGTGCTCCAGCCCTCTGACCATCTTTGTGGCCCTCCTCTGGACCTGCTCCAACAGGTCCATGTCTTTCCTGTGCTGAGGACTCCAGAGCTGGACACAGTACTCCGGGTGGGGTCTCACGAGAGCAGAACAGAGGGGCAGAATCACCTCCCTCGACCTGCTGGCCATATTTATTTTGCTGCAGCCCAGGACACGGTTGGCTTTCTGGGCTGCAAGGTACATTTCCGGCTCATGCTGAGCTTCTCATCAACCAACATCCCCAAGTCCTTCTCTTCAGGGCTGCTCTCAATCCATTCTCCTCTCAGCCTGTATTTGTGCTTGGGATTGCCCCAACCCTTATAGAGAAAGGCTCCAAACAGAAAATTCTGTAGCAGAAAAATATCTTCAGAGCTATAGAAGGCCTCACCCTTCTTTAAATGGAGGTTACGGAATACCTCCTCTCCACCCCTGACAGTGTGCTTTCTGCTTAGGTCCCAGGAGGTGAAGGAAAGGACTGTAGCCACATACCCCAGAATTTAGGATGAGCTCACCTGCAGCTAGCAGGACATGGCCAGGAGGTCCCAGGAGGCATGCATGGTGGCCTCGGGGATGTGAGAAGGAAAGTAGGTCCATGGGTGTAGCTTGGCACCCACAAATTCCCCACAGAAAAAGGGATCCTTTTCTGATCTTTGAGGGATGATAGTTCTGGATGCTGGGATGTAAGCAGATTCAGGGATGCAAGTCAGGAGGTGAATCTTGGTCTGCCCTTAAGGCTCCCAAAGGCATGTGTGCTTCTGGGCGGTGGGGTAGTCCTTTAAGGCTGGTGGTGGGCCCAACAAATGCCAAATGGGGCAACTTCCTATTTACAGTATGGGTCCTTTACTTGTGCAAGTGTGTAATAGAAATCACTATAAAAGTGCCTTCAGCATCTCGGAGAATGTCAGTGATTTCAGAGGGCTACTGGTATGAATATTTGTTTGCCAACAAAAAAAAAGGTCAAAATAAAAAAAAAAAAACCAATGCCCTGCTCCTGATGCCCAGGAGTGGGCATCATAACATGCTACGGGAATATTACATTGAAAAAAAAAAAACCAACCCACCAAACCACCAGTTGCCCTTTTTTTCAGCTAACGCGTCCTTAGTGTATCAATGATAACCATTACCATAAGAAAATTATGAGGTCTTACCTGATGCTGCTGCTGGTAAAACGGTTTCACTACTGGAAGCCCTTCACAGACCAGCACTGTTTTAGGAACCAGCAGCAGACCCATTGCCTTTCCTCCAGGAAGTGCAAGCCAGGGGCAAACCCAAGGAAAATGCGGTAAGCACACACAGCACTTCCAATGTAAGCCCTGGAAAAGAAAAGTTACTTTTGATGGAGTAAGAGGATTCCTGAGGACAACTTTCAGTAAAGATAAACTTTAAGCACAATCTGACACTATAGTCAATAAATAGCTTCACGATAATCGCATGTACCTCTTTGATAGGCAGTGGTCTAACCCAGGCAGAGATGCTTTTAGAACATGGCTGTTCTCACCAGCCCTTGATATTTTTCTTGTGATCCAGGCAACATCCACATTGAAAAACCTACGCCACAGCTGTCAGGGCTTCTCTCCAGCAGATAATTAAATTCCAACTCTATTGCCATTGTGACAAGTGAGCTCAAGTTTAGTGGTACCGTCCCTGCCAACCGAGCAAGAACAAGAGCCATCAGCTACATAGTCGTTAATCGCTTTGCTGAAAGAAGAAGTGCCTGCGGTACTTACCGTCATCCTACCAGGGTAGGTGTTCAGCCTCCAGGAGATATCTGACAATAACATGAGTACGTCTCAAGGGATGATTGCGTTTGGATCAGTGTGCTTATACAGGAAGGTCTGCCAAAATTGAAGAAAGTCAACAAGTTTAAAGGGCTTTCAAGATCTCTTCCAAACCAGAGAAAAGCAGGGTTTAGCTTGGGCAGTTGCATGGTGGGGTTTTGCTAAATGCAAAAGTTGAAGTCATTGACATTTTCTCCTGTGGATTGCCCTCACAAGTTGCTCTTTTAGGTAAAGAGTTTATTTTTTCTTCTCCATTTGTCTACAACATGCACATCCCATATTTTTGCAGATACATCTACTTCCCGAAGACTATAGCTTTTAAACCAAGCTTATCCATCAAAAGTCAGACTGCACATTAGCTCAGACCTATTTAACTCCCTAATAACTGCTTTTTCGTAGCTATCTTGCTTCACACATAGATTTGTATTTCTAGGCTGGTTATTGAACTACCCAATTTTACGTGCAGCTAGAGGAAAATTGTATTCTTTTTTTTCTCACAAGAGAAGAATACTGCTTCACTGCTAGCATCCTAGAGAGACTCCCCCAGGCAATGAAGGGTGACGAGGTCTCACGTTTAAGAACCACGGGAGCCATATCCGTTCCCTTTCTTTGCCTATTGCTCAAATGTTTAAAGCTGGCGTTCCTGCTGCAGTAGCTCCGTGGAGGCTGCTGTGGAGATCACGGTTGCAGAGGCATACATCTGCCTCCAATGCGCTGTGCCAGCTGAAGGACAGCTCAGAACCCACACAGCCTCCAAGCTCTCACCCAGCAGGAAGAGGTATATACAGCCTCCAGGGAAGAACTCCAGGAACCTACTGCTAGCCAACAGCCAGAAAACGCAGCGTATTTGAGCAGGAAATTAAACCTGACTCTCCCATCACCTCAACAAATGGCTCACCCAGCCTGCTATAAAGTCAGTCTCTTGGAAGTCTCTCCATCCCCTCTTAAAACTAAACACCAGCACACACTTTCTGAATCAAACCTCCCTGTCCCGGTCCATGGGACATCAGCATCAGCTGCTGGGTGAGGAGGTCTAAGGCTTGACAGCACCTAAATGCTGGGTATTGAGACGTAAAATTGTGTCTAAATAGGTTGGCCCCTTTCTAGATCTCACCCTAGGCTCCCAAAGGCTGCGTTTATTCATCACCCTGTATGCTTTGCTTGCAGCATTGGCTTCCCTGCTTGTCAACACGCCGATTTCTGAATTCTCAGTGCAAAGGAAGCCTTTCATGGTTTGGCATCCTCTTATATGTTTATGCTTCTCAAGATATATTCTCTAGCCAAGTCTTTAAGTTCTTACATTAGTCCCCAAGCCCAGACACCAATCTGTTGCTGATCAGGTCTTTTCACATCATGCTGCTTTTATCTGGAATGCTGTTTTTGATGCTTCCAGGGAAGCTCTGGCTTACGTTTTTAAGAATGTGGTTAATTTTTTTTTCCTTTTTGTTTAAAATGACACTTGAGCACAGCTATGTCTTTCAACCTTTTGCTGTTACTGTAAGACTTTAGCAAGAAATTTGTCTTATAAATGCTATTATACTGAGGAGGTCCTGATTTGCATCTTTGTCCTTGGGTAGTGCAGAGGCAGCACAGGGGTCCACAAACAGAGAGAGGTTGATTTTTTCCCCCCCTTTTATAGTCTACAATAAAAAGTTTCTTTAAAGGGGAAGAAAAGAGAGGCACATGCTTAATAGTGAAGAAAGCCTGCTTGCACTTGATACATTGGAGAAACAGTTCAAGAACACTTCATCCTCCTGCAACTATTTCCCACACTTCTGCCAAGGTTAGGGAAACCTTGGGTTAGCTGCCGCCTGAATACCACAGGCTGGTATCAGTCTGAACAAGTTCAGCTGACTGCTTAGAAGATTTTTGTCTTTATTCTGCCTCCTCTTGTCTTCCCACTTTGGTAAATATAAATCACCTTCGTCTCTAGGGGAGGCCTCAGCCTGAAAGCGCCCAACAAAGAGAATTCCCCGAGAGATGCTGGCTGGGGGGTCAAGGTCCTTCCATTGAGTCCTCCAACTCGGCTGTGCCGGTGATCAGCAGCTGTCATGAAAACGAGACTCTGGAGATCAGTGCAGACAGGGACCAGGGGGGGTCAGAAAACACAACAGCATAGTCTGATAAATGACTGAAAAATTAGACCAACAAAGAAAAATGCAAGAAAGATCCACCCCCTCCCCATATGTAAACTGACATTTTTTCACACCAGTGAAGAAAGAAACAAAGTGTCAGAAAGCAAAAGTATCAGGCAAATATGACAAACTGTACCTCATTTTTCATTTTACTTTAAATTAAAAACACCACTGACCAAAACAATCCTTGGATGCCAGTTGTTTTCGCACACAGCTGCTTTGACGTACAAACCAGAAGAGGAGCAGTACTGGGATGGAGAACAAACCAAGGGATCCCTGCTCTGAACAGCTGCAGGACACCCAGGACAGCATGACTGCAAATGGAGGATGCAGTCCTGCCCCCCAGGCTCGCTTTGGATTGCCCCTTACACCGAGAACCACCCTGTTCATTGTCCTTTTGCACTGCCTCAGGTCTAAGGTCTAGGTCAACCGAGGGACTGAAAACAGTGTTTTGTGTCTGATGTGCCAGATGACTAACCAGAGCCAAAAACTGAAGCATTAGCTTAAATCTAAATTTAAACTTTTCTTCTTCTTCTTCTTTTTCTTTTTTTTTTTTTTTTAACTAGCAAATATGTCTGTAGCGCCTCACGCAGAAGTGGCTTGGGTCAGGTCATTGTCATTACATCACGGAGCATAAGCTCGAACGGGCTTTGACAGAGTTACAACTGTTCTGTAACCATGGAGCTGCCCCAGTGTTTGTGCGGAGACAACAATGCTCTCCTGAGCTCGCTCTGTGTATCTTACACCGAGAGCCGCCTGGGTAAACCTGGCCTGCTGGTTCATGGAAAATAAGATGAAAATAAGACGCAAATTCCTCCTCTAATGGTTGTCTTCTTTGTAATAAGGATGGTGCTAATCACCCCTGTCTCTCACAGGACTGTGGTCTGGGCCCAATTGCAAGTGTGCTGCCATTTACAGATGGGAAATGGAGAACATGGGGATGGGGAAGGGCTTGAGCGCTTCAGCAGATAAAGGAGAGCAACTCCTTCTGCGTGCTCCCCTGGGAAAACTGCTGAAGACACATTGCCATGGCTACCCATCGCAGCAAACAACTCTTTTCTCAGATATTTTGTGGCAGCAGAAGGGACCTCAGTGAAGGCTTCCTTCCTCTTGTCTCTTCTATGCGGAGACACCAGCGGTGGTTCCTGCTGGCCAGCCCACCTCCTCTCACCATGCCTACACCCATTGGCCCCTTGAATCCTCTGTGGACCTGGGGTGCCCATGCACAGAAGCGGGGTGCCCTGCTGCTGCTCCCCAGGACCTGCTCTCCTCTGCTCTGGACAGACCCTGGAGATGAGCTACCAAAAACCCTGCTATCAAAAACGTCCGGAGGGAGTGGGGTGCACTTCATGACTGTCAACTCTATTTTATGCTACCTTTTCTTTTTCCTTTCTGAACAACCATGATTAGAAATGCCCTAATTGGCAGCAATGCAGTTAATGACCAGAAACTGGGGACTAGGTGGGCAACTGGCCAGGGCGGTGAGGGCCACAGCAAGGTGGGGGCACAGCGAGGCGGGGGTTCCCCTCACCCTGC
This sequence comes from Pterocles gutturalis, assembly GCF_000699245.1. Lineage (NCBI taxonomy): Eukaryota > Metazoa > Chordata > Aves > Pterocliformes > Pteroclidae > Pterocles > Pterocles gutturalis. Next base: position 71,796 of record NW_010121570.1, read on the forward strand.
CCGCCGCAGGGTGCACCCTGTCCCATGGGGCCGGCGGCTTCACCCAAATGCCCCCTTCGCTGGGCAGCAGCAGGGCCCAAACCCAAACAGGGACTGGCCAGCAAACAGCAGCTCTGGGGTCCTCACAGCACCACCTGGCTCCTCTGCATTCAGCGTGCGTGAATCCCCCCGTGTCCCCCAAGGGCGGCAGGTCGGGGCGCAGGGGGAGAGCTCTGCCCAGCTGCCCCAGCCCTGCCATACACACACTCCACCCCATGAGCCAAGTGACTTTGTTAAACACACAGTCATTTAAGGATTACTCTAACGTTGCTCATTTCTAGGTCAATTATTGACTCGAATCATGTTAAGGTTTAACATAAATATGCTACTATATCACCTGTACATATATTACGATAATTATATGGTTACAAAATTATTTTCAAATACCAGGAAAACCAGCTACTACTGGAAAATAAAGGCTCACAGGCTGCTCTGAAGCCCATGCAAAGAAATACAAAGACTGCCATTGCCTTTGCATAAGGAATAATAGATTTAAATTATTAAACACACCTACAAATTAATTACTCTCCAGTTAAAATCTTTGCTTCCTAAAAATGTTTTGTCTAACCTTGTCAGAGAGAAAAGAAGGGGGGACAGAGAGGGAGCTGAGAAAGGAAAGGCATCATATCATAAGCAGCTTGTAAAGCTGCAAACAACATAAGAATAATTTACTTTAAAAAAAAAAAAAGGCACTTGCTAACTTTTTCACATTTTAGCAAACTTTTCAATTAGGATTTCTTCCTGGCTATTTAAATATGCTTAAAGTAATGATTTTCTGTAATTTGTCTTTTTCCTTTGGAAACATACCGTGCTATTGTCAGCTTTAAAAAAGAAGCAATTTTCTGACTTTTGAGATTGAGCAGGTCATGGAAAAATTACTACTGTGGGAACCTATAATTAAATAGAAAATGCAGCTGCACTTATGAAAAACTAAAATTAAGTTTATTCTATTAATACTTGATTCTAGAACGGTATTTGACTCTTCAGACACAGGTCTTAGCTGAAACTGTACCTCACTTGCAGAACATTACTAGCTGCACATACTTGCAAAAGCAGACATGATATAATATGTACAAACATACATATTTTGTTCATCTGAGTTAGGTTCAGTATAGCATGATAGTCATTTACACATGCAGTCCCTTTCTTTCCTCTTGTCCTATTATTGGCACTTCATCTTCGGGCATTTGTGGTTTTTTTTAAGGAAATCGATTAAAATAAATTTAAGTAAAATCAGTAATGTTATAATAAATTTAACTAGAAAAAAGAGGTACAGAAAGGGACTTTTGAACAAAATTATGTGGTGCTTCTAAACTGAATAAAGATCCCTTCCCCGCATATGACTAGTCACAAAATGCAAACACGATTCTACCCAATACCATGATACAAAATTAGGCTTCGTGTGTATATATAAAGAAAATTTATCATAGTTCCCGGCTGAATGTTTACAGGTACCGGATACAGGTTTTGAATTAAATTCTAAATTAAAATCTTGAAAAGATATTTTTGCAAACCACAATATATTTTAAAACACCTAAAATATACAAGATTAGCAAAAGCACCACTGAGAAAATAAGGTACAGATATGTTGACTAACAATTCATGAGACTTGTTCTGATGTCTGATGACAAAAAATACTTGCACAGAAATCTTAAATGAACTACATAAAATTAAAAGTAGCCTAAAATAACAATATTGATTTTATTTAATAGTAGCAACAGAAATTACATTTTTAAACCATTGCATTTAGGATGACCACCTCCCATGATTTTCTAGGGTAGTAATAGGTGAGATTCCACAACCCGTCCTTATTGCATGATATTATAGAAATTACTAAGTACAAATATTATTTTATATACTGTGTGATAATTTGTAAAACTACATTTCTTTTAACCCTCCACTAATTCACTGCATTTTGGGGTTGTTTTTCTCTTTTAATAAATAGGAAGGAAGATTTTCATCTTCTTTTCATCAATCATTTTCACATATCCAGCTTTCTATGCTATTATAAAGAACATAACTAAGCCCATACAGTTTACATAAATTTCTATACCCTATTTATAATATGTAACAAGCTGAAATCTTTTCTTCATGTGCAAATTGAGCTTCACTATTTTTAATACACTTACATATTATATCTAATACAGCTATCCATAACTACTGTGAGAATGAAAACAGAATATCAGAAATGGTAAAAAGAAAAAAAAAAAAAAAAGATTTGTGAAGAAACATTATACAAAACCCGGGAAAGTTCGCCCCCCCCCCGTCAGCAATGACTTGTGAGCAACAGTGTTGTCGCAGAGAAAGCCCACAAAACCTGTATCATTGCGTACACTGCTTGACTAGCATGCCCAGAAGTGATCCTAAGAACCAGCAGCAAAATTATTTCCGTTTCACACCTACGGCTTGCTTTCTCTTAGCTACCTGTTTGGTCTGCGGCATGGGTTTTGGTTCGTTTTTGTTTTTTTTTTTTTTCACTTTGTGCCGTGGAGCTGGATTTCTATTTTCCAGCTGCATATATTCCACGGAGGAAAGGAAAACTGATCCATGACGTTCCTATTTGCATAAAGCACAGAAACATCTGTCACGGGATTCTTGTTGGTGGATTGAAGCACTGTGAGATTGTGCCGTTGATCATCTGCCCTTAATAACGCCGAATTCTTTTTCTGTCAATAGGAGCTTCGAGTGAGGGTATTTAAGGAGGCAGAGAAGAGAGAAAATTTGATCAGAGAAGACATATTCTTACTATCAGTTGAAATAAGTGATCAGTTACGCGATGCTGTCTCACACACTCACAAATGAGCTCTGCCCCCAGATCAGCAAATGCCCTCTTCCATCTGATATTGGTTCTTTGCAAATACAGATCTTATAAAGGTATATGATGATTTAATCAGCATTCTGCAGTTGTCAACAATGTGCAGCAGCTTTTTTTTTGTTAAACTTTAAGCAATGAATGATCCATGGTAGCAAGGCTAACATCAGAAAGTGCTCAATCTGCAGTGCTGTTTTGAGTTTTGATTTCAGTTTAGGGAATCAAATAAGAAATCTCGAGGAAGACTTATCTGTGTCTCAGATCAGGAAAGTTTTCATTCTGTTTCTGTATGTATGTATAATGAATGTCTATAATCATAAGGATCAGGTGGAGCAGCCAATTCATTCATACAGAATACACAGATAGAATAGAAACTCAGTGAAATGTAATAGCAACTATTTAAAAAACAGAATTACTATGTTAGGTCAAATGTTACTTATAAAATCACCAGGAATACTTTTATTAATATACAAGATTTGTATTTCTGCATTACATTTTACTCCTTTTTATTACAGACTATTTTTAAAATTTGCTAGCTGTGTTGATATAATTGTACAGACACGGAAATCAGTTTAACCTACGGTATGCAGTGCAAACAAAGTGCTCTTCTCAACTCGTGTGTTTTGTGGAGTTTAACAGCCAAACTGAGAGGAAAATTAAGTTTCTTCACCTTTACCTTCTACATATGCGAGAAGTAGCATGAAGGTGATCAGTACAGCACTATTCTCTCTGTTTTCTGCCAACAGCTCGAAGATAGCCGGTTTCCTGGGCTAGGTCAGCAGAGATTAATATCACATTAGTGACATCTCATTCATCATTGTCATTGTAAAACAAAAAGGCTTTAAACATTTCTTATTTATAGCTGATCTCTCTAACATGCATGCATGCTTCTTTTTTTTTTCTTCCCCCCCCCTTCACACACTCACAGATACCTCAACTGTATTCAATTGTAAATGTCTGAGTGCAGGAAATACCTGCTCGGGAGCACAGCACGACAGGGCTACGAGTCCAGCCAGGGTCACCGTAAATTGTGAAAAAAACAATTGTAAAAATAATACCAAAAAAGCTGCAGCCTGAGTGATCTTTGCTCCCATACACACATTTGTATAAAAAGTTTCTCTGGCAGTGGTTCACCAGCAGGCAGTAATCAGCTAAGATACTTCTTTGTAATTTTTCTGTTTCATAAATAATACAGGAGTTTACTAACAGGAAGTTTGTGGGAAGCAACAGTAAACAGTCTAGCAATCCATCTGTTATTGCGGAATGCAAGAAAGCTGAATCAGGATCTCTGCAAGCGGGCTATTTTCGTTGTTTGTGCTAGCAAAGATGTGTGGGAAATGGGCATTTAGAGTCATTATTAATGTGAACTCTTGCAGACCTCCTTTCTCCCTCCCCTTACGGAAAGGGGTAGCTGGGTGTGATTTCAGCAAGCAGCTCGAGTGCTTCGGTGCCTACAGGGCAGCAACAAACCTGAGCAAAAACACACGGCAGTTGTATCAAATGCGAGCTATTCAGGTTACAGTTACAAAAGAGACTTTTGCTTTCTCAAAATCAACCTCAGAAGGGATGACTTCTAAATTAAAATACACACAAACTCCTGTTAGCACCTTCCTCAGCATCAAGATATTTATCAGGAAGAAATTGAAGGGTTGGAGGGACATGGAGTGGGAGGAAAGGAAACAAGGAAAAACAAGGTAACGATGGAGATTGTACTGACAGGCTTTCTGTGCCAGCACAAGTAGAGAGTCAAGCAAGGGTGAAAAAAAAAGCTAGTATCTTTCCCGAAGACAGGCTGTTCTGCTGGCATTCGTCCACCCTCGATATGTTGCTCATGAATAAAAGGCTAGAAAGAGAGCGGGGGCAGGCGTGTAAATTAGTCACTACTACTACAAAAGCAAGGTTTCTTTGCCAGTGGCAACGCGGTGTCTCACCTCGAAGATTAATTTGTAGCACTGAAAGAGTGCGTCCAAGATAGAAAGTTGTGCTGCCAAGTAAATGAGAGCCAGAAGCTTAAGTACAGGATTATAGCCTGTGCTAACTAGGAACAATTTCATTTTAACAAGCTAACAAATTCTGCTTATTCGCAATATGTCTGAATATTACACACAGCACTTGGTTTAAAAGAGACGATGAACGCACAGAAAACCTCTGTCCAAAATAAAACCTGATAAAAAGGTGTAGGAAGTTGTCAAGAAACAAAAATGTCAAAGTACCAGGCACGACACCAGCTAATTGTTGTGTGTTTCATAAACCAGGGGCAGGAGTGCCAAACTGCCCTGCAATGAGAACAGTTTTCAACAAGACACCCTTCATGGCAGAGCTGTAATCTTTGCAAAGTCTTTCTGATGTCAGCCTGATGTGTTTTGATGCAGTCGAAACTTCGCATGTCGGCAGCCCAACAACGCCGCTGGCATACACAGGGCCACAGGGGCGAGGGGCTTGCCGGGGCCG
>NW_010121571.1:0-9553 GCF_000699245.1 Pterocles gutturalis
GGAAGGAGACACGCTGAACGCCATTGCGCTGCAGTATTGCTGCTCGGTGAGTCCTCCGGGTGCTTTTCCCGGGCGGGGTGCGGGCCGGGGTGCTGCCCACGGGCTGGTCTGTGCCCTGGGTCGAGTGACAACACGTCGTTAAAAAAAAAAAAAAACAGCGTTAGTATGACCTCTATGAAAGTCTTAGTCCTCTATGACAGGAGATTGTAGTGAGGTGGGTGCTGGCCTCTTCTCTAAAGTAACAAGTGATAGGACAAGGGGAAACAGCCTCAAGTTGCACCAGGGGAGGTTTAGGCTGGATATTAGAAAAAATGTCTTCACTGAAAGAGTGATCAGGCATTGGAACAGGCTGCCCAGGGAAGTGGTGGGGGCACCATCCCTGGAGGGGTTCAAGAAACATGTAGATGTGGTGCTTAGGGACATGGTTTAGTGAGTTAGGTGGTGTGGGTTGATAGTTGGACTTGATGATCCTTGAGGTCTTTTCCAACCGTAATGATTCTGTGATTCTATAATAGTTGAGAATGTGCTGGAGTTCCAGTCCCATAGGCTTTTCCAGTTAAAGATAATGTAAGCGTAAAAAATTGTGATTTTGCTTATGGTATGTAAAAGTGTACACGTTACAGTAAAAGTTATACTCATGCATAGTCTACTAATGCTGTCTTTGCTGTCAGAGTTATTGATGAGGATAGTCATGCTGAAACACCTTCAGGGTTTGTGTGGAGCCTTCATTCCATTAAGGGAGGGGGGGAGAAAAAACCCTGCATTATACTTTTCTTTGCAATTCTGCTAAGTTATAGAATCATAGAATGGTTTGGGTTGGAGAGGACCTTAAAGATCATTTAGTTCCAACCCCCTCTGCCATGGGCAGGGACACTTAACGCTAGATCAGGTTGCTCAACACCTCATAAAGTTGCCTAAATATTTACCTGAACAAGCATGTTGTACCATTGGGAGCTTTCTGCCCACATGCCTCAAGTCTTCCCGTCTGGTACACTTCAGGTGCTCAGACCTCACTACTTCTCATAGCTAAGAGTTCTTTAGTCTGGTGCATGTCCTTCCTACCCAGTACTTAACGGCTGGCAAGTACTAATTAAGGCAGAGGCTTCTGGCTTGGTTGATGTTAGCCTTTGCATGTATGCAGCTTTAACAGGAAATCACCTGTGTGTGTTGGTGGACTTACTGCTAACTGTGCAGTTTTCAAGAGGTCACATTCAAAATCCATATTTACAGAAGTATCGCTGTAATTTAATTCTTCAGGCAGAAACACAATTCGGGACCTCCTGTCATGAGCTTAGGTATCAAAGTCTTGACATAAGTATTTCATAATCATGGCAGTCCTTAGCCTCATTAACCGATTCTTGGCTTCAGAACCCACTGCCATTAGGTATTTTGAGCAGGCTTACTAGATCAGGCCTCACATAAGAAATCAGTGGAGAATGTGGAAGAGTGGTCCAGCACTTCAGGCAGAAAGCATAACTTGCATTTTGGTGGAGTCACTAATCATTGAGGTAAACGCTGTATTTAGCAGTCTTTTATGTTCATTTGATTTATTCAGCAAGGCACATGTAACAAATACAGGGACAGCAACTGAAACACTTTTTTCATGTGACAAGATTAGTGCAGGCAGTAGGCACTGGTCACCCAAACTTACTTTTGTGACCATATCTGTGTTGTAAGTGGAGCAGTCACAGCAACAAGGGTCTCTTGACTACCTTGTTTTCTGTTTGTAACTTCTCCTGGGGTAGATATCCTCCCAGTGAGGACAGGAGGGATCTGAACTCAGGTGTTGTGCATCTTAAAATGGGCACAATTCCTGTGTGCTTACCAGGTGTTGCAAAAAAGTACTGATTTTTAAATGCTTCATTATGGTGAGGTTTGTGGCTGTGCCTTCAATGTTGAGGGAGTTACTGTCTCAGAGTGAAGCTGCTAATTCTCCAAAGGCACTTAAATCCTTACAGAGCATTTCATAGAATCATAGAATGGTTTGGGTTGGAAGGTACCTTAAAGATCATCTAGTTCCAACCCCCCCTGCCATGGGCAGGGATAAATGGGTATTTCATGTTAGACTTAAAATCTGAACTTCACAAGAGCAAAATGAGAGTAATTTTGAGCAAGAACAGCGAAAGAGGAGAGCTGACCTGATGAGGGAAGATGACAGTTTTAAGTTACGCTTGGTTTCTGCCTTAGCTCCCAGAAGCAGAAAGAATATGCAAAACACATCTATGGCTAGGTGAATTGGAAGCTCATAGTTTTTAATATTCCTTACTCAGAAGTTTTGAGTTTGATTAGGAACTCACAGTAATTTATTTCATTTGAAAACACTGAGGTCAAGTCTCATTCATTTCACAGAGACAGTTGCCACTGATAGTTGAATATACAGTAAATGAAGATATATGGGTGAAGTGACTTTCAGCCCTCTTATCTGAAGTGGTGATATTTGTTACCTCATAATTACCTTCTTGCTTTAACATTGTTCAGATTTAGTCTTTGACTTCTTTCTCACTTCATATTGTTTGAATGGGTATTGGTTTTAAAAAAAAGGCAATACAAAACAAAGGCCTTTGTTTCATTAGGGAAGAATTGTATTTCTCAAGGGTGTAGTAAAGAGTTTCGGTTCAGCGGGGCTTTGATATTTAAACTGTTGTTTTTATTTTTAGGTTGCAGATATCAAGAGAGTTAACAATCTTATCAATGATCAAGATTTTTTTGCCCTGAGGTCTATCAAAATTCCAGTGAAAAAGTTTAGTGTATTGACTGAAACACATGTCTCTCCAAAAGGAAGACCAGTCCTTCGGCCTGCTCACTGTTCCCCAGACGTGCAGGAAACGTCACCTTCTGATAAATTTTCTGCTAATGAGACTGCCGGTAACTTCTTAAAAGAAGTGGATCGAGATATAGAAGAAATAGTGAAGTGTAATGATACCAAGAGAGAAAATCTTAATGAAGTTGTTTCTGCCTTAGCAGCCCCACAGATCTGTTTTGAAACTGATGGTAAAAATAAAAAATGCAAGGATCCTTATTATGGAGCAGATTGGGGTATAGGATGGTGGACAGCTGTCGTGATTATGTTGATTATAGGCATAGTAACTCCTGTTTTTTATCTCCTGTATTACGAAGTTCTAGTGAAAGCAGATGTCAGTCACCATTCTACAGTGGAATCTTCCCATTTGTCACAGCAGCATCACACTAGAAACAAATAGAAAATGGAATAAATCCAGCAAATATTATAAATGTTGATAATCAAGGAGACCTTCAGCCTTAACAACGGAAAAGCCCAGGCAACTGTTATTCATGGACACAACATAGGATTAGATAAAGAAGAAACCACAGAACGCAAAATGGATCTGGAAGGCAGAGAAAATGCCTACTGATGTGTGACTTGCCTTTATGGGCAGCATTCCACTGCCAGGATATTTCTGTGGACCATGCAGTCTCTGAATATCCCTGAGACAGGCGATTTTAATGCAAGATTGGGATATAAATTAAGGTATAAAGTTGTCTCTGAAGCGTTGCACTTTTTTCTATTTTGATAGGCATATTTTTTTAATTAATGATGAGGTTAAAAAAAATGTAGTTTGAACTAACACATGAGGAGTCTCACTGTATGTTTTACAGCCCTAAAATGGGCATTTGGGGATATCTAACTTCTAAACATCTTAATGTATTTGTAGAATGCATAGTACACTTGACATTCTAATATCTGGTTTACAATTGTCAGTTAAAACTGCGTTCTCATAATTTTATCTTTCTTATAGAGTAAGAGATTTTTTTAAACCAAATCATTCCATAATTAATTGCCACTATGAAGTTCTTTGTTAAAAGTGACTTATAGAGGCAGTAGCTAATTCTTAAGCTGGAATCTTCAAGTCTTGTGCCTGTTGTGAAACCATTCTTTAGTACTTTTCAGTATAGGCAGTAGGATAACTTGTTTCCTGAGTATGTGACACTGTCCCTCAACACCGTCCATTTGAGAGAGTTTTGTTGAAGTTTCGCATCCTTCCGTGGTATCCTGCTGCAAACTGACTGGACACGACTGTACTTCTCATCTGCTCAGCTGTGTTTAGAAGAGAGAAGTGCAGATGGGTGGCACCTTGCTGCTTCAGTAGTCTTTATTTTATGCTAGTGATTTTTTTCCCCTCCAGTTAATCTCAGTTCAGGACAAACTGATTCTTCAGATGGCAGTCATGTGGGTACTGAGTATGTTAATGGTTGTGTGCCCATGAACCTCAGACACTAACATTTTCCTGAAATCTCCTAGAAAACTTCAAATGAGATTTAATGGCTGCTAGAAAGAAACTTAAATTGCAGCAGAATAGACCAGTTGCAACTTAAGACTTGTTCTTTATGTAGTAGTGTATTCATAAACCACTCTGTTCTTGAATGTTTGGCTTGGGGTTTAATGAACAACCTTGGTTTTCCCCTCTTTTCTTCCCTACCTGAACATGCTACAAGAGAAACAAAAAAACCCCTGGACTCTTCCTACAGACAGAAGGAGGTACTTATATACTCAGAATATTTTAAAATAAAATCTGAGATGCTGCCTGTAATTTTGTTGTTATATTTGCCTTGTGCAGTAAGGTATGCATGGCCCTGTTCAAGGTATCCTTTGTTACCAAAGCCCAAAGTAAATGACTTGAATCTGACTTAGAGAGAAATGGGAAAATATCACTATCCTTTAAGCTACTATTTATTATAAGTTTTCCTTTGAGTGTCTTGACTGAGTACATACAGTATAAAAAAATCTGATGTTTCCTAACTACTGGGAGGTATTCCAAAGTGCTTTATCAAAGTAAATTTTGAAAGTGAAAGCTCATATTTCATCTATTCTTGGGGAACCTGTTGCCCTGCGAAGTGGGGCAGATATTCTTCAGTGGCATGCTCAGTGTATGAGCATGAATTGGATAACTTTAATGTATAATGTTGAGATGGAAGCAGGCCAAAGTTTCAAGGGAAATGCTGCAGAGTGGGACCTGTGAACTATTGATCTGTGGCTCTTGAACCGTTTGACCAAAGTGGTATCTGTGGAGATAGTGTGATTACTCATAGGTTCCAGGCGAGAAGAGGGATTGCAAACAGGCATAAACTCAGGCTTCATGTAACACTTGTTTTCAAAGATCTTTTAAAATTATAGTTCTTCTAATGAATATGCTAATAACACAAGCATGAATACTGAAGTACCAGTTCTGGGTAAGAATGTATGAAAAACTGTTGCAAAATAATTTATGGTGGCTAATGTGATACAAATTCTGTGGCTAAAACTTTAAAAGGTGACTTGGCCTACCAGGCAACAGCTTTGGCACATAAAGACATATAATTTCTATGTAGGACTGAAACTTGGTACATAACGGTGTCAGTTTTTGCTGCAAGGTTATTTGCTGATTTGCCTCTTTCCCCTTCATGCTGTTTCTGAAACCTCAGCATTTTTAAGACATTACCCTTCTATTTCTTATGAAACTGTCAACATGAAATTAGCTATATTGGGGATGCAATATAAACCTAATTTACTGCATGTACCTGAACTGAGGGGTATTAAGTTGCCATTGGTACAGAAGTGAACTAAACTTCAGTTGTGGTTTGACTCAGGTCAGGAAGGTCTCTATCCTGTTGATGTACAAGTAAAGAGCTCTGTGGTTAATTTTTTTTTTTTTTTTGGTCCTGTGATGGTACAGCTGAAGAGTTCTCTACAGTGTCTTGGACTTTGGGCTTTTACTGTGCTGGAAGGCCTGTGGCTTACTGTCACCAAGTTACTTGTGATGGGCCTTTATTTACCTTAGGATAAGCAGTCATTAGCAAAACACAACAGGATAGCTGTTTTATTGAACGGTATTGTATTGAACTCTAACCAAGAGCCTAGCATGTTTTCATGATTTTACTATGTAGCATATTTCATATAGAACATTTTTAATTAGAGAGTTAACTTTATCAGAAGATGCAGGAGGTCTTTTTCCAAGATTGTAGGATTCCCTGTACTGGTAATCTACAAGCACTGGCTGGCTTGGCTTTCTGCAGGATGCAGGGATCTTTACTTTTCCAAAGTACAATACAACTGGCAATGCATCATCACATCAGCCCTGAAAAACAGGGTAACTGCTCTGTATGGAACTTAATCAGATTTTAAGTTAAAAATCTGTAAAGTTAAGTCTTTTAGAAACTGACTTGTTTAAAAAAAACACCCACAGAAAACTGAGTGGTAAATAGTGTTTTAGATTAATTACAACACATTGTTGATCAGGAAGTTGGTTTTAAATTTAAGTGCATATTGCACTGTTGGATCGTGTAAAATGTAAATGCTTTAAATCTGCTATATTTTGGAGTATGTTGTCACAAATAGTCTTTGTATAACTATTTTATAAAGGCTGAAAATGGAACTTTGAAAAATAATCCTGAATGGGGATGCAAGTCTTATTTAAAATACTTCTGCTCCTCTGCTTTTAGAAGAACGTAAGTAACAGAAATAAATATTTTATTTTAGACTGCAGTGAAAGTGGTGCATATAAATGTACTCTTAGTTCTATATACTTTGCATGTTTTTATTACAGGAGGCCACTACTTGTATGTTTTGGCTAGTTTTTATGTATGATCTAAAATAAAACCCCTTGGCCAACAAGTATTTTGTTGGCAGTAGCTGCATATAGCATTCACATGTAGCATGTCATAACTGGAGCCTTAGTGGTTTATTCTGTGGATGCCTTGTAGAATCTGGAACCTTTCTGCATGACGTTCCAAGAACTGGTTAGTTCTGTGAAATGAGGATTAAGAAATAGGCATGAAAATTTAACGTAGGGATTAGTGAAGTTCTTAGATGGTGATCTCTCTACACGCTGAAAGCAGTGCCTTCTTGTATGAAGTAGCAATGTTTTTCTGCTATGCTATTAAGAATTTGAATATATATATGCCTGCCCAAACATTAAGTTTGCTGAGACCCAAAGAATGGTCTAAGTTTTATCAGCATTATGGCCTTGCAATAAATTCCAAGCAAATGGAAAATCAGCTTATAAAAACAGCTGCAAATGTTGTGCCTCTGGAACAGCCCACTCATGTCATTTCAGAAGTGCCTTGGCACAGAGCTGTATCATTGCAGAACTCAGCGTGTTTGTAAGTGTTGGCCATATGTGCCATTGTTAAACTAGTCCTAGAGGGTCCATCCTAAGACTTTGTGGCTCCTTCTGGGGGGCAGAAGTAACCATAGTTCACCTTTTAAAGGTCTCAAAAAGATGTGATTTCTGCCAGAGTAATATATCTCTCAGTCCCCAAGAATTGGTGTCTGCTACAAAATAAGGTATTGGAGTGTTCATCAGGCAAGCCATAGTGTGTGACCAAATTGTAATTCATGCAGTAATGCTTTTCCAGTGTTAATTCTCTAGTCCTGTCTTTGACAAAAGCCATCTATTTGTGTTCCTTGTGTGAGAAGCAAGGAGTCCCACTGTTTACCTTGCATAGGCGGAAAGAGCTAGTAGAAGATAGTACTAGTAACACTTGAGGCAAGCAAATTTAATTTTCAACCCTTGTTTGCAACATCTGTCTGTCTGTTGTGTATGACATACAAGAAATAAAGACCGCTGTTCAAGAAGTAACTGCTGGCATGTGTGATGTTAAAAGAAAATGATCAGACAGAATACATGTCCTATGCAATGCAGCAGAATGTTTATTAAACCTTATTTGCATATGTATGAACATTTCAACATAAAATTGGTATACCTCTGAGGTGGGACCTACATCAAATTTTAGCTTCATTTCCTAGTATGTATTTTATCAGAACACTTGAAAGCTACACCTTAAGAACAAGTTCTTATTGCATACAGAAGTTCACAGAATAATGCCGTACTGTTTTCCAGTCAGCAGTGAAGTAAAGTACTGCTTGACAAAATGCCAAAGTTACAAGGAAAACTTCCATACTTTTGCTGATAAAAGAATTGGTTTTGTTTTAAAACTGTTCTTTCATTAGACTGGATAACAGCACTAGTTATCAGGAACAGAATGTCTGAACAAAGTAAAAAAACCGAACAAAACCAACCCAGATCAATAGTAATATAATAACACTGAGCAATAATATTTTGTATCAAAGGACGACAGGACACAGAAAATGTTCTGTCATTTCAAGTTTCTAATCTCAGTAAGTTTTCTACACTTCTGTTGGTTCTCAAATAAAATTGTTTCAACACATTCTGGTTTTGCTATTCTCAGCATTCTTGTCTTGTTTTCCTAATTAAAACCTCCTTCATCAAAATACTTCACCATATACTTTTCCTACTTTTTTTTTTTAATTTATTTGCTGTCTGTTAAATTTCTGTCTTGTTTGTTGTGTTGGAAACGAAATAAATGCATTAACAATTACATACTTATCTGCCATCTCACATAACAGCTCTGTGAGCTAGGAAAGTTAGTATTGCCTTAAGATGCAGAGAAACTGAGGTGAAGAACTGAAATTCTCATCACTAATCTGCGTGCCACTGGTGAAAACCAGGATTTCATAATTTCTCAATCTGAAATTCTGACATATAGTCTTTCTAAATGAAATTGCCCTTAACTATTACTTATCCTGATTCATAATGGTAATGTAACACATTGTTAATTATTTTACTCTCTTAACAAAATACTAAAAATAAGTTCTTTAACTAGAATAGTAGCTCTTCAAAATACTCTCATTATATTGTTTGTCCATATTACTACGGTCCTTTCAAGTGAGTTTATATTAAAGTGCTTAGTGGTTAATTACTTTCAGTCACCTGAATTCAGAAGTTACATAAATTCCTTCAGAGAAGTCAGCTGCCAAATACGAGCAGCTTATGCCCATAAAGGCCGTATCTCTTTTTTGCTGCAGTCATCAAGAATTTCACTATTATTTTCAAGATTTGACTGCTAAAGCATAGGACTGACTAGTGCAAATGCTTAGGCACCATTTTGATGAAAATGCATACATTCTTTTTTCTGTGCAGAGGCAATACAATGGCATATAGCTTACCCCATCAGTAGGCATTCCAGAGAACCTTAAAAAGGTGCATGCCTGCAAAACATTTGGCAAAAAGAACAAAACAAAGGATCCCATATCCCGTTTTACGGCATAGTGCAATGAAAAAAAATTGTCCAGCATGGTTTTGGAGAGTATACTTAAAACCAACAGAGCTAAAGCATTAGTTCTGTGTATACTCAGCCTACCTCCAGAATTCTACTCCAAGTAGTATAAGGCTTGAGTAGTGTACCACCTAGCAACAACAACTAATATGTTGCTTCATCCATATTGTCATCACTGCCAGCACCAAAGTCATCTCCATCTTCAAAATATGAAGAAATGTAGTCATTTTCCTAAACAAAAGGAAAAAAAAAAAAATCTATCTGTGGAGAGGTGATAATTTATGAAAGAAACATGCTTTAAACTGCACTAGAGCACACATGTTTTGAAACAGTAATGGGAGTTTTTTCACATTTCTGGGGAAAGAAAAAGGAAAATAAATACTGTAATGAAGTTCTGGTATCTATGAAAGAAGAGGCATTGCTGTTTTAGTGGTGAAAATGAATAATTGTATGTATTGATTGTGGCAGGACACATTCCTGC
>NW_010121571.1:9584-14331 GCF_000699245.1 Pterocles gutturalis
ATTTTTCAGAGCTCTGTGGGAGCAACGAGTGTAAAACACCCACGTAAATTAACTACAACACAATGTAATGCAACAAAGAAAATTAATGTAATAATGCTTCTCAGCACAACTCTCCCTCAGCCTCAAAGAGAAGTTAGGAACTTTTTTTTTGGCTGACAGCCAAGACGCTACACAATGAGTGAGATCTGACTTTGTGTAAATAGGAAAACTGACATTATACCTCTTCATGCTCCTCTTCATCATATTCCTCCGGTTCTTCTGCTTCATCATCATCTTCACCTTCTTTGTCTTTTGTTTTGTCTTTCTCATCTTCAGATTTTTCTTCTTCATCATCCTTCTTTTCCAACTCCTGTCACAAGGCAACCTCCTTTACAATGTAATCCCAAATGTTGCACTGCAGTGACCAGCAAGACAGCTAGCATAACGATGCTGTGCAATTGTTTTTTGTCAATATTTAAAACAACATTATGTGAAGCGCAAGAACTTCCTAAGAACTTGATCAAGCATTGCCCATCAGACCTGAAGTCTAAAATTAAAGTATGTCTACTGTAATAAATTGATATGATGATTTCCCTCTACCGTCCACTGTTAGAATAACTGACAGTAGACATGTCATACTTGATAAAGCAGTACCACACACCATATATAACAATGTGTCTGCACCAAACAACCGATATATCACCAAGAGAAAAATACAAGGCTGTTTCATCTTTAAGCTTCCCACTCCCACATCGTATTTGCCTCCAAAACCTATGTCGCTTTCCTCCCAAGTTTCTCTGTTTCTTCCCTCTCAACTTATTAAATTGTTTAATTTCCAACATCAGAAGACCGATGAAACAGCAATAGATTTAAACGCTCTGGCAACAATTCGGCCTTCATAGTAGTTCTGCTGTTTGCAATTAGGCTACCTTGCTACCCAGTGAAGAACAACTGTTATGTTCAAACAGGAGCAAAGAAAATAGTTTCTCCACAGCCAGGCTCTATCTTTATCCTCTCCCCTGTGCTACCACATTGCAGAACAGTTGTCTGTGAGGGTAAGAAGACAAGGCCAGAAAAAGGCTGCTCTGGTTATTACATTTGGTGCCAAAAAACATACTAAAGGTTTCATTTTCCATCAGCAATTTCTATTGTGCAATTTAGAAGGAGTACGCACAGCTTACCTCAATTTTTTTCACCACATCCAGATTACTTTTAGGTTCAGAGCATCTTGCCTTTTTTGGTTTTGCACCTGCTGAAATAAAATACATAACAATTTTTTTTTTTAATATGGAAGAACACAAATTCTATTCTTTCACTTGCTCTTAAGAGTTTACATCTTGAGAATGCCATGGAAATCCTATACCATCTGTATCAAAATTACCTTAGACTTTGAGCTACATCATTCATGAAGGTGTAAATGATGCCTATGGGGCCAGTCTGAAATTGACTTTGAACAGACAGTTGACCAAGGTTCAGACAAAGTATGATGTTCAGTTTCACAAAATACTTTTCTTTTTCACAATATGTTAAGAAATTAGAACAAAATCTAAATTGTTATCTTTTCATCATTGGAAAGGAGAAAAATCCATTAATGTTACTAATTTATGCAACACATTAATGACAGCTGGGTTCTTCAGAAAGATAAAAAAGGCAAACAGCAGAGTTTATTCGCTCCATCACAACAGGCATTGTTACTGCAGCTAGACAGCTTTTGGAGCATAGTTGGCTATCATCTGATGAGTCCACAGTGCATACTTTCACCTAATCCCTTGATTCAAAAACACAATCTTTATCAAGCTACTCCCTACAATCCAACCTCATTATGCTACTTTCTGTGGTGGAGAGAAGGTCAAAAATAGCATTCCATATATCCACATAAGAGCTACCTGAATTGCAGCACCATAAACTAAGGGAATAGCTGCCCCAAATCCAGGAGTGCAGTTTGACCAGTAGATGCAGAGAAAAGGGATGTTACAGCCTTCAGAGAACTCTCTGAGACATACTGTTTCCATGATGTAACTGTCCTTTGGCTCTACTGCTACATTCAGGACTATAACATAAAACTTAAAAACACAGGGCTGTACCTAACACAAATGAGCTCTCCTCAGCAGGGCAAAACTGCCTGTGTAAGGTATCCTATTGGTGGAGCTACACAGCTTCTGATGGACAAGGCAGTTTCAGACAAGCTAGTTTATGTAACTTGCACCTTTTTTACACTAGGCTGCACTAAGAGGTACCAGAAAGAAAAATAGTGTGCCATCATGGAGGGGATATCCTTTCTGGAGCTGATAGTAACTCCATTGTGGTTGTGTATTTTATTTGGCCTAATACTTAAAAAGCAGGATACTAAAAGTTGCTAAGAAGACAACTGTGTTTTGCCAAAAGCGTTTGCCATAAATAACATTCAGTTCATTTCAGTGTTTTGCCTAGGAAGGGATTATGCAACAAAAGCACTGCACAGAGCTGAGGGGAGTCAAGCTGCTCTGCAATAAAATATGAACAGCATCAAAGCAAACACATCCAGAATGAAGTAGCCTTTTAAGGAAAACAAGTGGAAAGTGTGATTCAAAATTATCAACTCTGCAGAAACCTCTGCAGACTTTTAGAGATAATGCCTATGGAACAAACAGCCTGGAAATGAAAACAGACATGCAAGATCTTTCCTTAAATGCTGAGCCTCTCTGGAGCTTATCACAAAGTTAGAGACACTGACACATCGTTAGCACTTCATGCAAAATAGCTCTTTCCATCCATATAGCTTAGAGGTGCAATGGAACACAATCCAGTCTTTTCAAATACCTGTTGGAGCAGTACTTGGGCTTAAATGCATACATCTGATTGCTACATACATATGCATATGGCTGGCCTACAAGAGCTGAACCCAGCTGATGTTTTGGTTTTTAGGGGTTTTTTGGCAGGCACTGCTGGTATCTAGGATACTGTGGTCCACAGCTTAGGGTAAGTGTGGGAGAGACGTGGAATTCTACCCAAAGATTTGTCACTAAGAAGGCAGGTGGCCAGCTCTGAGATCAAAACATTAGTGAAAACTAGAAAGGGGGGGAGGGTGTGTGTGTAAAAATTAATCCGTCCCTGTACATGTAACTGTGTAGTGATCCAAAGCCCAGTCCTGCAGAATGGTGAGAAGCCAGTTTGAATTTTTGAGCAGGTTCTCTTAACTCCCTCACCTTTGCTTCACCCGATTATAAAGAGTCACCCAAGATGGCTGTCCTCAAAGTACAACAGCGATATGTACCGGAAGGGCTAATGTGTCACTGAGCAGCTGTTTACAAAACTCTTGAATCATGTCACTTTTGTATTGCCTCTGTATAATCAGGTTAAAAAAAAACCAAGAAAACCCCAAACCTACAACCACGTGACTTTTGCTTTTAGAAGAACCTCTATTTTAATCCAATCAAATCTGATGGTCAGCTGATCTTTGCCGTTACAACTATATAAGAAAATGTACTTTTAAGAGCAAATTGAGAAACTGGCACAGAAGAAAGAGTAAAAGTCCCTCACAGCCAGCAGTGATTTGCTCTTTGTTTGTAATAAGCACATTATTGTAACAATGAATAATAAATTGGCATTTATGATTCCATTGGATCCTGGGGAGCTAATTATTGCATCCAGGCTTATAAAAGCCAATGCAGTTTCTTCTTAAAAAAAAAGAAAAAAAAGTAGGTATGTATTGTTTTCTTCTTCAGAGTTTTTGCAAATAAGTGTTTAATTTTCAGTCTACCTTTAGTACCATGCTTCTCAATGATGCTCTTAAAAGGAACAAAGCTTCCAGCTGAGCCAGTCTCCATGACTACTGCACATTCTCTTTTCTTTTTCTGTTTTATCCTTGAACTGAAAAATGACACATGAAGGACTTGGACAAAGAGAACGTGAAAGTAAACAATTACATGTAACAGACAGCTAGGTACAGGAGGACAAGTGTTATTTGACATCAGCAGAGCAACAGACTTCTACAGAGAACTTAAAATAACATTCATGCATACTAGAAAACACTTTGAAAAACAAATACACATAGGATGCTGTGTAATAAAAAGTATTTTTCCTGTTAGAACAACCAATACCAGCTCCAACTGTTGTTGAAGGATCTGGTTCACAATTCAGCAGAAGAAAGCTGAAAATAAACAAAAAAAGTAAAACCAGAGAAAATAGAAAATAATCTACATTACATCACATATAAAAGGCTTAAAAAAAGTGTCAACCAAATCATAAACAAGATAATCAAGAAACCCAAAATATAAAGCAAATCTGAACAGCCAGCTATTTATCCAAAAGAAGGGTGAGTGTTGACTAAAGATACAAATTTTCAAAACAAAAAGTTTTGTGTTTGTTTTAGAAGGTAAAGGGGCCCAAGATAGTTGGTTGGCATTCAAGGACTGCTTTTTCCAAGCTCAAGATCGGAGCATCGCAACGGGTAGGAAGTTGAGAAAGGGTGCCAGGAGACCTGCATGGTTAAACAGGGGTCTGCTGGGCAAAGTCAAGTGCAAGAGCAGAGTCTACAGATCTGGAAGGAGGGGCTGGCCACTTGGGAGGAATATAAGAATGTTGTCAGAGGGTGTAGGGAGGCAACTAGGAAAGCTAAGGCCTCCTTAGAATTAAACCTTCCTAGAGGGGTCAAGGACAATAGAAAGGGCTTCTTCAAATACATTGCAGATAAGGCTAACACCAGAGGCAATGCAGGCCCACTGATGAATGAGGTGGGTGCTCTGGTGACTGAAGATACAGAGAAGGCAGAGTTACTGAATGCCTTCTT
>NW_010121572.1:0-543 GCF_000699245.1 Pterocles gutturalis
GTTTTTAATGGCAAAAAAATGAAATATGCAGAGAACTCGTCGGCGCCGGATGAGCCACGCAGCCGAAAGCCATCAATGTTTCATGCCAGCCCAACTCGGATGCGCAAAGAGGGCTGGTGGGACAAGGTTCGCCCGGGGATGAGCCCGCGGCGGGGGGCTGCCAGGGCCGGGGGGCTCCCCACACTGTCCCACGCTGCTTTGCTTTGTCCCCAGACACTTCTGGCACCCGAGGATCCTCCTCAGCCGCAGATTGTCAGTCCCAAGCGCCTGTCTCAAGAGCATCGCTCTCAGCCCTGTCCCACAGCGGGGGGGCTGTGTCCCTGCTCCCTGCCCTGGCTTGTCCCCAGCCCTGCCCGGCTGCTGCTCCTCACGGGAGGAAACCAGGAGGAGCCTGGGGGTGCTCAGCACCCCCCAAAACCAGCACAGGGGCGGCCCTTGTGTGCTCCCCACTGCACGTGGGGCTCCTCTTGCTCCTCGTCCCCAGCCAAGGGGCTTCACCACCATGTCCGGGGGTTGCAGCTGCCCATAGATACGGTGACGAGG
>NW_010121573.1:0-5832 GCF_000699245.1 Pterocles gutturalis
CGCGCAGAAGGGGCCGCGCGGGGTCAGGGGAGCTGTTGGTGGGGCCACGGGTTTGCCCCAAAACCCGTCCCGTGAAGAGCTGATGCGGTGCCCTGGCACGAGGTCAGCCCTTTTGCAGTGTAGGTGTTTGCAGAGCTGCGATGTCTTCAGGGGAAATGGGATGGTAGTGTCCTGGAGGGAAGGAGGATGGCCAGGACCTGCCAACAGACATGGAGCAGAGTGAAAAAGTGATTCCGTGGAACCCCAGTAGTATCAGAGAAGGCAGAATAGGAACTAGAGCTTTAGGCCTGCTCTCGCTGCTCTGCTGAGCGGCTGCGGAGACAAGACTTGCTCACTAGCTGGCAAACCTGTGGGTCTGAGAGTGCGAGCCATTGGGGGAGGAAAAGGGAGCGGAAGCGTGGAGGTGCAGAGGGAAGGCAGAGGTCGTAGAATCGAGTCTCTCACATCTAGAAGTTTGTGTCACTTTCACATGCTCCTTAACATTTTGCAGGGGGTTGTGTTTGGGTATTTTGGGTATTTGTGTTTTTCACATACGTGATTTTTTTCATCCCTCTCTGAAGAGCCAAAGACTGACATCAGCCTGCCACGTGCTAAGCTGCTGGGGGCAAAGGAGGTCAAGGAAAGAAAAAAGATCCTGAGGGAGAACCGCCAGAAAGAGCAGCACGGCTCCGGACTGGTCTGTGCCCCGCCACCTCCCTCCCTGCCCCGGCCGCTCTGGGTCCCCAGCTGCCTCCTGCAGCATTTCGCTCTCCTTGCAGTGCTCATCCCCCTCGATGAAGTCAGAGCTGAGTGGGAGAAGACCAGTGGCCCGTTCCACAAGCAGCGCGTGGCAGAGCACTGCGGGATATTTCGTGACTTGTTCAAGGGAGCCACGTTCACTCCCTGGGTTACCTTGAGGGTGGAGTATAGCCAAGAAGACGAGGACCTTGTGCCAGTCTACTACGGGAACATGGTGACTCCATCAGAGGTGTGTGAGAGGAGCTGGGAACAACCTCGGCCCCACGGGCAGGCCGTGTGGTTTTGTCAGGTGCTTTTGATGGGCATTGTCCATTCCGGGGGCTTTCTTTTCCAAGGGTATTTCAGTTGTGACAAAGGAAACATGATGGATGTGCTAAGGACAGAGCTTTGCAACAGGGTTATTGTCCATCGGCAGGCTGATGTTTAGTAATGCTCCAAGAGGCTCTTCAGACTGGATTACTCGGTGGCGTGGCCGTGCCCGTGACAAGTTCATATTCTTTGCTTTGGAAATTATGATCTGGTCTTCATGGAACTTGTTGTTTGAGTGATTTACTTTCTCTTTATGTTGCTCCTTTAGGCTTCCAGCCCTCCTGCAGTGTCATATGAGGCAGATAAAGGCTCACTCTGGACTTTGTTGCTCACAAATCCAGGTGAGTAGCAGGTTCTTTAAAAAGAACTCGTTTAAATGGGGTTGTTTCACTCTGCTTTTGGTTAGCTCCTGTTTCTTCGGGCTGCACAGTATCTCCTAAGTAAGGAAGTATTACATGTGCGGGAAAGATTATAGCCTCCCCAAATCTCTGTCTGTTTAGAGATGGGACAGTGCTGCAGCAGGACCTATGTCGTGGTGTAGTGGAAGCAATTCCCTGACTCCCATCTCGTGTTTACCCCCCAACTCTTCTGTCCCTCAGCAATCTGCCTGGGAGGTAGGTTAGCTGGCACTGTTTGTCCTGAGAAACCAAGACACAGTGAAGTGAAGCAGCTGACCAAGAAATCCTTTTAATCTTGGAATTACACCTGCAGAGTTCTTTGCTCTTCATTTTAAGCTCAGTCCTGTAAGAATGAGTTAATTTCCTGCTAGGAAAGGAATGCTGGGAGGTCTCGAGCTGCCTCCTCCCTTCAGAGGGGGTCTGGGCATTCTCACTCTGGGCTTGAGGCAAACACCAGGTTGTCACTAAGTCACTTTTCTCTGTTGTGTGTGTTTGCAGATGGACATTTGAGAGACACGGATTCGGAGTACCTCCACTGGCTGGTGTGAGTACTGCACATCACGGCCGCGTGCTGCTCAGCTCAGGGAAAGCCCAGGTGCAGAGGGCAGGAACTCCTCCAACAGAGCTCAGGAATGAGCATTCACTGAGAGTTCCGTGGCTTTCTCTGGTTCTCCTGCCATTAGCTTCTTTAGCAGGACCCAGAATACCGGGGTAAAGTACTGCTGCTCTTTGGCGTTCACATGCTTTCTTCCAGTGAAAACAGCTTCTACTTGTCAAACAGGGTGTAAGTCACATCAAAACGTAGCACAGGGTGACTTGCAATCCTGGGTGAGTCTGCTGGTCCCAGTGGAGGGAAGGGAATGGACACATAACAAAGGAAACTTCTTTGTGTTCAGGACAAACATCCCAGGCAGCGACATCAAGTCGGGTAAGGAGATCTGCCATTACTTGCCCCCCTTCCCTGCCATGGGAACTGGCTACCATCGCTTCGTCTTCCTCCTCTTCAAGCAAGACTGCCCCATAGATTTCAGCGAGGATGTTCGACCGACACCGTGGTAATTCAGGCTTTCACTGCGCAGCTTCACGCTCGCATGGCTGGGCTGTTACTGCTTGTTATGGTGACACGTTTGGTACTGCTGTAGGAGAGCAGTTCCTTTTAATCTGCAGGGTTGTTCAGGGCTGCTTTGAGTTTGTGTGGCATCTGAAGCCACAATCCCAGCCCTGCAAGCACTGTGGCATCCTGTTGCTATAAACCAGGCTGTTAAGAAAGTGTTTTTTCCTACCTGGGGCAGAAATGTGCACAGAACTGGAGAAACTGGGAGGGGTTTTTTTTAGTGAATTCCTTTTCCACCTCTGTTTTATAGACTCTGGGATGCTGTGGGGAAGTAGTTTCTTACCAGAGTGCTGCAGAAAAAGAGTTTCACCTCAGCTCTTGTGTCTTGTTTCCAGCCACAGCCTCAAGATGCGAACCTTCAGCACATTTGACTTCTACAGAAAGCACGAGGATGCGATGACCCCGGCAGGGCTGGCGTTTTTCCAGTGTCAGTGGGACAGCTCCGTTACTTGGGTCTTCCATCAGCTCCTCAGTAAGAAATGCACCATGGAGGGGACCTGTTTGTGGGCAGGGACGTGTCCCTGCAGGTAACGCACAGGGTCGGGGAGCGAGCTGGGGCTGTCGGCTCTTGCTTGGTCCTGACGCTTGTCTACCCAGTCTGTGCTGTGACAGATCTTACTTACCGAGCTGTCTTCCACCAAACTAATAGCAGTCTGAGGAAACAACCTCTAAAAAGGCCATTTTGAATGAACATTCTAAAATATCACCCAGAGAGCCTTCACCAGGGCTTGCTTGACCACGTGTGCGCATGGGGGCCCTTGCTGGCAAAGGAGGGGGTTGGGGTTTGGGGTTTGGATGTCAGCCATCTTGCTAACGTTCTGCTTCACCCCTTTGCAGATATGAGAGAGCCTGTGTTTGAGTTCGTGCGGCCGCCCGTTTACCACCCACCGCAGGTAAAGTTCCCACGCCAGCAGCCTCTGAGATACCTGGACAGATACCGAGACACCGAGGAGCCCACCTATGGCATTTATTAGGGGCCTGGCCCCCTCTCGAGGCGCTCAGGTGTGTGCTGGGATGCTGGCCAGGCAGGTGGGGCTGCCGGCTGCCCTGCATTCCCAGCGCTTTGCAGCTGGGAGCATCTGTGCCTCTGGAGGAAAATGACAAATCCTCGTCCCCTCAGTGCCCAGTTCCCCTGTGCTGGGAAGTGCACAGCTGGGGGCAACAGGCATTTGCAGTGCTGGCCGCTGTGTCAAAAGGCTACTTAAAGAGGACATTCGCAGATGAAAGCAAATTTCTGGCCAGGCAGAAGTCTTGCTACTGGTTCTGTCGCAGAGCTGATTGGTAAGGGCGGCAGGGTGGGGTGCTCCAGAGATGCCCTGCCTTTCTTCTCTGCAAGGATCACAGTTCTGCTGCCTGTTTATGGAACAAACAGCCAGGCCAGCCTGGGTTCCCTCCTCTTTCAGCGCTGTGGAGTTCACAACTGTGTCAGCTTTCGTTTCTGCAGTCCTCTTAAAGAGATGGGTCTGATTAAACACACTCTGAGCGACACTGACGGTGCTGCCTTGTCTTTACTGGGAAGAGGTTGGTATCCTAGCCAGCTGGCGCAGAGCTGGGGAGCTCAGCAGGATGCGGGGGAGAAGGGCAGCCCTTCCCCTGGCTGAGGTCTCTTCCCCTCTTAGTTGTTGTATAGTGGGAAGAGTGCAGCTGCGCAGGTGGTAAACCTGCACGAGGTCAGCGTTTGTGGAGCTGGCTTCTCCCGACAGCTACTGAAGCACACGGACCT
This sequence comes from Pterocles gutturalis, assembly GCF_000699245.1. Lineage (NCBI taxonomy): Eukaryota > Metazoa > Chordata > Aves > Pterocliformes > Pteroclidae > Pterocles > Pterocles gutturalis. The sequence continues at coordinate 4,283 of NW_010121573.1, forward strand.
CAGTCTCCTTCCCCTCGCTCCCTGGACAGCACGTACCTGGAGCAAAAGCAGAGCTGCCGGGGTTGGGGCAGACGCGGTGGTGGCCTGGCACTCTGCTGCTACTGGTCCTGAACCCAAACTGTGGGGAGCCTCTGCTTTCTGCTGCGCTCTGCAGGGCTTTGTGCATCCCCTCTTCACGTGTTTAAACCCCCAAATACCAACGTGTTCTCGCTGTTGTTCCCAGCTCTGGTTCTCAGTGGCTTTTTCTGAGGTTCTGCCCTTCCTCAGGAAATAAGAACCCCCAGCAAACAACTGGGATTGTGCTGAAACGTGCCCCTGCTGCTGTTACGAGCTATGCCTGAGCTCCCTGAGCTCTCCTCCTGCCCCGAGGGGTTCGTGGTCTGGTTTAAGCCGGGGTGAGTTGGCTGGTGAGGGGACCGCAGCAAGGTGCAGGTGTCCTGCAGTTCCAGGCAGACACACAGGTCGTGTTTCGCTCGTCTCTGAGCTTGGAATATTTGGTCAGAATTTGCAAATTCAGCCCAAAGAAATGCTTTGGGGGCTGAAGCTATGCTGGGACGTGCAGGGAATTGTGACAGATCCCGTCATTTCCTGAGTCCAGGGGTGGGCTGGGGGGGTCTCTGAGCCTGTCTGTGATACAGGAACTGCTCTGACCCCCCCAGCAGCCCACCAGTGAGCACCCCAGCTGGAGCGCAGGCCTCACCCTCGCCTGTGAGGGTGCAAGCAAACCGCACGTGTCGGGAGGCTGCAGAACTGTTGCAAAGCATTCGCCTGCCCGGGAGTGTGCATGAGCGATAGCACGTCTGTAAGTACGGAGATAAGGTTTGGACTGGAAGGTTGGGAGCTTTTTCTCCTGAAACTGAGCTGTATGAAGACAGGGTGAAGGAAGGTGGTGCACATGTACCACAATCGCCTCTGGGCAGCAGATTCCCCGTTACCGAGCAGGGATGGATTGCCCCGGTGACATCTTGCATTTTGCAGTCCGGGTGTGCAGGGGTGTTGCAATGAACTGAGCAGGAAAAGCAACGGTGGGTGCACACAAGGGAGTGTGCAAACAGCAGGAGAGTAGTTTAAAATGGAAAGATGCAAGGGCGGAATGTGGCACTGGCGGGCTGCTGGCATGTGTCCCAGCCCTTGTCACTGCCCAGGGAGGTGACGAGGCTGCAGCAGCAGTGGGTGCCCCTCTCTGCTGGCTCCCAGCCTGGTGGATGGTGGGATCGCTATACCGAGATCTCTGCCAGGGACAGCTGACGGGCTCTGCTCGAGGACACGGCCCTGGCAGAGGTGAGGATGCCAGGAAGTTCCCTCGAAGGGGAAAAAAAAGGAGTGAAATCAAATTATACTTTGTACGTGTATCTGTGCAAACACATCAGTGCACGTACACATCACTCTGAACCATGTCAGCCTCTTGTGTGCGTCTCCCTGTGCCATCACTGCAGCATTTCATCCTCTCTGGGGCTTCCTGGTGTGCTTCACAGCCCTCCCCGTCCCCGGGGGGGAGCAGCCCCAGCCCTACCCAGCGTGGGGCACAGCCAGCCCGGCTGAGAGGGCCA
>NW_010121574.1:0-587 GCF_000699245.1 Pterocles gutturalis
CTGCCATTTCGGCATCTACCATCAGTAGATGATGGGACATATGACTCTTAATCGAATGTACCTCCCTCAGTACCTGCATCCCAGAGTTTGCCGTGAGGCCTGGGCATGACAGAGGGGGATCCCTCCTGTGAACTGAGGTCCCAAGGGATTCACGGACGGATCAGGCACGGGCTTAGAGGGAACCTGCACCGTCCTTCCACATCCTGTGTGCCTGAGCCATGCTGAGGCTTTACCTTTCTCTGATTGTTGGCAGTGCTGTCCGACCCCAGGGAAGCCCACCACACCAGGACAGATGAATCGTTTCGCAGCAGCCCAGGTACTGAGCAGTCTTGTGGGGGACCATAAGTGGGAGACAAGTCCTGAAAACCGGAGGCATGCAAGCGTTGCCCATGCTGGAGAAAAGGCAGAGGGGGGGAGCAAGGTTCAGGTGTCTCCTGAGAGGCCCTTGGCACTGGCTTTGTGAGTTTCTTTGTTTCCATTGAAACCGCGGAAATGTCACAGCCCCAGGATGTTCCCTGGTTCAGAGGTGCTAACAAAGTGAGCAAGAACATTTCCTGGCAGTGTCAGACCTCCTGTGAGATTACCAG
>NW_010121575.1:0-2643 GCF_000699245.1 Pterocles gutturalis
TGGCCCCTAGCCAACGGCTAACCCACCACATACATTAAAAAATAAATGGCTATGGAATAGGAAAGATGATGGAGAAGAATCAGGATGGACTCATAAGTTCTTTCAGCACAGCACACAGAAAATCTACCTTCAACACAACTACCTCAGACCCTCCTCAATCCTATCACTGCTTGTAACTTGTACTGAGCTGTCTGTTAGCAGCTGATTAATCAGCACAGGAGGAGTTTGTTGAGGTGTAATGCTAATGAGTGCAATTGCTGCAATGCTGGGAACACCTGTAGGTTGGAGGGTGTTTTGTTGTTGTTTTGTTTTTAACTGTCTGCAGTGTGTTTGTGGGAGGCAGGGAGAGTTGATTTAGATGATCACATCTCTCTAGTTCAGTCGGTGACACAACTATGGGAAGAGTTAGTGCTTGTAAGGACACACTGTGCGTAGTCCTAGAAAGAGGAGGTTGAAGCCCAGAAGCCCAGATTATTTTTTTTTTTTTTTTCCTCCCCCTAACAAGCCTAACTCAATTTAGGGGTCAGGATGTTAGCACCTGTAGGTTCCCTTCTTACCCTAATTAGAGTCTATTGGGAAAACAAACTAATTGCTGTAGTGATAGCCTGCCAGAGGGGAGTATAAATTGACTGCCTTGAAGAAAGGCAGGTAGTCTGGTCTTCTATATGGCTAGTGCTGGCCTAGTTTTAAAGCTGGTATTACAAAATCGGGAAAGACTCAAGGGGAGCGTGTGGGAAATGCTTTAGAAGCTGCAGCAGGTGGGTGTGAGAGGAGAAGGAAGAAATATTGGAAGAGGAGGTACAAGAAAAAGCTGCGGAAGTATAAAAAGCTGGTAGAATATCTGACACTTGAGGTAAGTTTTGTTAAAAGTTTGGTAGAAAGAAAAACATTGATAAGCCAATATGTAAACTGTTACTATCTTGTGCTTGTGAGGTGTTAAAGTGCAAACTGTAATCTGATTGCTCCTTATCCTAGTAGATAGAGGGGATGAGATGAATGGGAAGGTTGAAAGATGTGAGATGAGTACATGAGAAAGGAAATGCCCAGCTCTGGTGTGAGTTTGAACGTTGATGTGTTTCCCAGTGCATTTGAAGGAGGAAACCTGTGAGGATGTGCTGAAAGAAGAAGAGAGAAAGCTTTGGTCTGGCCTGTGCTGGTGTGTGCTTTAACAATCTAAGAGATCCTAAACTGCAGATTGCCCCTTTAGTCTGGTGTTGAATTGCAGGGAAAAAGAAAATTTTTGATGAACTTGGGAGTTGAACTCATGGAGCAGTGTGGCAGATGGCATGCTTTATTTGCTTTATTTGGCTGCAGATTCCTGCTTTTGGCTAACAAAGGGGCTTTTAATAAAAAGTTTTTATGTTTAAATCTTTGAGGAAATGACTGTTATAAGACCAAGTACAGAGCCAGTTTATGCACAGAAGGACTAGGTATCAGTAGTTACAGTTAGAAACTTTAGCAGAGCTATGCACAGAAGGACTAGGTATCAGTAGTTACAGTTAGAAACTTTAGCAGAGCTATGCACAGAAGGACTAGGTATCAGTAGTTACAGTTAGAAACTTTAGCAGAGCTAAGTGTTTATCTTGGACTAGCTCATAGCAAATAAAGAAGAAAGCCTGCCTCAAAAAGATGTTGGAAAATTAGCACAAATAATGTGCATTTTTGAGTTCCTGTGTGTCCAGGTCTTGTAGCGATATTGAGTGACCATAACCAGTGTTTATGTGGGTGTCAGTACCCTCTGTCAAAGCTCAGCTATTTATTCCCAAAATTCCCCGCTGACGCGGCCCATCTCTTGGCCCATGACGAAGCTCCCTCTGTGGTACTCATATTTGCTCCGAGATATCTCGCGGTTATAGTTCCCCCTCTGAATCCATCAGTTATGCAAAAATGCTGCCTCTTGGTTAATATGGACAAAAAATATTTTGCATTTCAGACTTTTTTTTTTTACCCCAATGTCTCTTTTTGACCTCTTGTTTGAGCAGCTCTGGCTGCTTGTGTGTTTGTTGGCTCAGTCTTTGCCTTTTTTTCTTGCAATAAATCAGTTGTTTGGTTTAATGACCCAGTTGCCAATGAAACAGAACATTGTGACTAGTTAATTATTGTGACCAGATAATGATCTCTGGCTGCTTTAGAAAATAATATCGTCAGCTGCACCTCGATGTTTGTTTTTCTGTAAATGTCTCAACATTTCCCATACAGCAGGAAACCCATTATCCATTTTTGAAGCTTGCTGCCAGTGACATTTTAGCTTCAGTTTTTATTGATAAAACGTGTCGCATCACCATTATAACACAAATTATGGGAGTGCTTTGATGAGATGGATAAAACTAAGAAAGCTATAAAAATCACAGCGCAAATTCCAACCTTTCCATCTCCCGTGCTTCGTTCGCAAGACGGTATTATTTGTTGTTCTTGCTTTTGTGTGAATAAAACCATTCTGAGCGAGTGTATTAATTCTGGAGAGCGGGAAAGCAGCAGCCCCGAGGGGTGCGATCCCTCCTCATGCCGCTGTCCCCCCCCTCAGGCCTTGGGAGCTCCTCTGCGCCAGCGGAGCTGCCGCCTCCCTCCGTCCCCGCGGCTTTGGGTCTGCTGCGGTTCGTGCAGGGGCCCTGCTCGGTGATGGACGCAAGCGGGCCGGTACCG
>NW_010121576.1:0-4235 GCF_000699245.1 Pterocles gutturalis
TCTCTATATCCTGGGTCACCAGGTTTCCCAGTTTCTTCCAGAGAAGTGTGTTAATGAACCACACAACGTATGGTTCAAATCACCCTCTGCTCATGTTAGCTTTGAATCTCATGTAAAACAGCAATGCAGAACAAAAGTTCAGACTTTTACTGCTTTTCTCATCATCTGATGGGCTGCTGCGGGGTGAATAACCTCAAAGAGAACTCAACAAATTTTCTAGGAGCAAAAGAAGCTCCATAGGAGATGGTCCCTCACTGGCATCACCCCCCAACTGCCTTATCCGTCTTGTTCAACATCCAGGCGGCTGCTGATGGTGTTGGATTCTTTTGTGGTTTTGTTATGGGGCTTGAACAGATTAGAGACTAAATTGAAACCATCAGACTCATTTTCTCTTGGGTTCAACCCAGGATTTGGATCCAAGCCTTTAGAAACAAAGAACTAAAGTACAATTTATGTACTGTGTTGTCTCTTTTCCAAATTAAGCGCTTTCCACTTGCAGTGTTAGTCTATGTACTTCCAGTATTTAAGGACTGAATTTTACACGTCTCTTTTTTTTTTTTTTTTTTTTTTTGTCATTCTAAAGTGATACAAAATGTGAAATGAAGTAACTGGATTAAGTTCTTCCTAAACTAGAGACACTGCAGATCTCTCTATTAGATGTAGAGTCCTCTTTTATGAATTACAGATTAAATTTGTTCTCTGTTTCATTTTTATTTACACTTTAATAATTTATAAGATAAGAACAAATTAGCTTGCTGTGCAAATGTAACTAAAAAGGCCAAATGACGGCAACTTGTAGGATATTTCCCCTTGTTACCATGGAAGCATCAGCTGTAGGTCCAGAACTGAAACAGAGTTTAATTTTATTTGAAGGGGGGTAAAAACGTGGAACATTTAGTGTGTCCTTGCACAAATTACAACACTGAAAAGTTAACTAATTAGTGAGGAAACATTAATTTAGAGAACAAATCCTTTGACAAATCTGATGACCTTCATAAAAAAAAATAAATTATCCCAAACCACCTACACAATAGAACATAGGAAACTTGCAGGCACTTGAATGGAGCCACTTCACAACAGCAGCTACTTCCCATTGTTTGCACCTGGAGTGGGACTCTCAGCCTGCCATAAGTAAACTGTTGTATTCCTAAATAAACAACCATGGTCTGTTGCCAAAGGGAAAAAAGCCAAGTTCTGTTCAGGGACTGTGGTCATCCCAAGGGGAAAAAAAATCCAGTTTAATTAAATCTGGTACTGACAATACTATTATTCGCTAGCTGCAACTGTTAAGCTATTGCTTTGCATGAATAGGGCAAAATGAAAATTGGCTGGGTGCATTCCTGTATCTCAGCATGCTTGGATTTGCTCTCAATCTAATATATGCTGTAAATTTTCTGTGTTTCTAAAGTTTGTCTACTGGATAGTTATGGTATCATTGCTTTTTCCCTACTTTCAAGGCCCTGTGTGGCTCGTCCTCACCTGCCTCCACCATCTCCCACATGCACTACTTCGTGGCTCACTTTTCCTTGACTGCCGATGCTTGCCACTGCTTCTGCTGGTGATGCATGAACTTGAGTGCTCTTGCCCATTCTGCCCACCACATCTGGCAAATTCCCCACAAGATAATCTCTTTCAAATACTTCCTTAGTGCTTTCCTCAGCTAGCCTTGTCATTGATTACAGTGAAGAATGCCCTGCTTCCCAGGATGACCAACTTTCTGCAGCATCTAAACTGCTTAAGGGCCCCAAGTAAGGTCTGGGATTCTACATCATATAGCATGCCTGCACAATCTCCGTATTTTTAAAGACTTGCATGAGAGCACCACGTAAGGAGACATCTGCTACCCTCAGTGTGACCTTTTGGCTGGGGGGGCCCTCTGGGGTCTCCATTCACCCTGCCATGTAAAGTAGCACAAGCATCAACCAGAGCAGCCTGTGCCACAGTTGCAGATAAGGACGCAGCCCTGAAGATTTTTAGAAGCTCAAAAGACAAAGATTGGCAATGTAAACAGAAGCACTGAAGTTCATCCAAACCAGCTTCTGTCCCAGTTGTTTGAGTCAAACTTGTGAATCAATAAATACCTCCTGGCTTTACAGTTAAATAACTCCTGGCTTTACAGAATGGGGTTTCTTTACTTGGAGAGCAGAACAGAGGGCAACTAAGTGATACAACTGTGCCATTCAGAGAAGCATCAACAGGAAACACTAGTGTGAAATTCCTCAGTGTAACAGATTTTTGGCTGAGGTGCTGCATATCATCTTCCCGAGGTTCATCCCCACACTCCCATGAAAATGTTGTTCACCTCTGTGCATTTGAAGTATCCACAGTCATCTTTACCATCATTTAATTAGGTTTTTATCAGTGAAGAACATTGATGCACCTCTTCATATCATCTCCCTTGGGCCTAATGGCCCCAATGAGTCTTTCAGACAGCTGTAGCCTCACAATTTACTTTTTGGCAACATTTCTTGCATTGGAATGAATGTGTTGGGCAGTTGGGCAGTGCCAGCTTGCAAAGGGCTGATGGCAGATGGAAAGAAATCTGCCCAGTATGCCTTCACCTCTACACGAGCAGAGGGCCATCAATTTCCCCCATTAAGGAGTTGTCACACAGCCCACCCAGCTGGAAGAGCATCTCCGATAGCCAGGCTGGCTGGCGTATGCTCTTCAAATACAGAACACACTTTAAAAGGAAACAAAAATATCGTTTGTCGGCAAATTGAAAATGCATGGCTTTGACCACAGCCAATTTTTTAATGACTGTAATATTTTAAGTGATTATTTTTGCCACTTCAGATTGCTCCTTAGAGAGGAGAGGGTTTTTTTAATTAAAATCTAGGCAATGCAAACAGATGAGAAATGAGAAGCAGAGGAACAAGAAAAAAGATGAAGAAAATTAATTAAAGCAGCATTGTCAGTGGAGCCATAAGATATTGTGTCTTTCTGGGAATGAGTCACACAGATTTTAAAAATTTTTTTCATATTTTTACGTGATAGCAGGTATAAGGATAGATTCAGTCTTGATAAAATCATACTCTGTATGCAGTGTCTTAGCCAGCAAGGGTACGATGACAGAATTTAAGAAAGATTCTAAATTCTAAATTCTGTGGATTTGACTGTTAGCACTTCTGGCCTGAAGTCCCTCCTTTAACCAAAGGAAAAACCACAATGTGAATAGAATACTTTCCCACTAGATAGACAGGGCTTTAATCTTTCCTACATCCTACATTTTTACATCATGTAATGTAGGTTACAGAACGAAAACCTTGGCTGGGCAAGCAGGCCAGGTGCGTGGAAGGTTATAGTGCACCTTCCCTTTCCAAAAAAATGGCATGAAACTTGCCCTGTGACGTAGTAACAAACAGTTTTATAAAGTGTGTTTTCACTCATCATTTCCCATTATAGACTGTTATTCAAAGGCTAGTGCTCAAAACACTTTGCTTGTTTGTGAGTGATTTGTATGATTTGTACGGCTGTTAATTTTCTAGGACATTTCACGATGTTTGTATAACCCCAGCCATTCTGGCGATGACCGATTTCCTTAATGAGTCATTTAACTGGCAGGAACTGAACTATTCCTCTCTGTTATTGGGAACTATTGATGTTTCTATCACTCTGCAGTGAGCATGATTGAACCTCATCTGTTCTTCTGAATGTAATGATGTGTATTTACAGCACTGTAAAATTAGGGTGAGAGTCAACCAAAGTTGCTTCCAGTCTTCGGCATCTAATGGATCAATTCATGTTGTTTTTATTAATGTGCATCTCACAGTGACCTGCAAAGACCAAATTCTTTCCTTCTAGGAGGCAGGAAAGACCCCTGGTGCTTTGATGCCAGCTCAGAGCTAACGCTGGCTCCCTGCCACCCCTCAGCACACCTCCGAGCCACAGGGAACTGGCATGGAGAAAGGAGCAGGTTCAGCGTTGCTGCCTGACAGCGATTCTCAGCTGCCTGAACAACTCACAGCACCACAGCCAACCACCTGTCAGTTTCAATGACCCCTTAGTCATTGTACCTAAGCATTATTATTTTAATTAAAAGTGTGATTATTAACAAAAAAAAAAAAATCAAGAGCAATTCCATGCATGGGCTAGATCCAGCCCTATGGATATCCAGATGCCTCCTCATGGGCACAGCTCAGAGTGCCCACACTTGCACTAAAGGGAGCCAGTCGACAGGTTTTGTGCACCCTGCTCTGCTTTCTTCACCTCTCCTCCCCTCTCACACTCCTCCT
>NW_010121576.1:4250-15143 GCF_000699245.1 Pterocles gutturalis
TGGCTCTCAGATGAGGAGCAGCAGGAAGCCTGCTCACTTCTTCCCAGGAAGATGTGGTGGGTAAGGGCTCCTGCGAGGCAAAGCAGCTGGCGAGAAGGCTGGGTTTGGCCCACAGACCAAATACTGCCTTGCTATATCTCATTCAAAAAACCAAAGCGTCTTGTCAGAAGTACCTATATCTGTGTAATTTTGTCCAATATAAGGGCATAACAATTTCAATCTGCCTTTTTCTTACTGGCATACCTAGAGCATTGTATTTGATCTGATTCAGACAATGGATACCTCATCCTTTTTTAAACAACAATTTAAAAACAACAAAAAAAAGGGAAAAAAATCTTGTTCGTTTCAGCAAAAACAATTAAACCCAACAAAGATATATATGGAATATCAGGATGTTTGTTTAGAAAGAAGACTATCCAATGCCATCCCTATTAATTAACAGAGTATTCAGAGATTTGGAAATCTGCTCTGGAGCTGGGGATGTGGAATAGCTTAATAAGCCTTTCTTTTTGCCAAACTCCTAGGCTTGCATGCATGTCTTCTCTGCTCAGTTCCACACAACCACACAGGTTCAGGAAGGACTTGCAGATCTAGGATGTGCATAGCCTTGCTCCGCTCAGGGTGTGGTGAGAGGTCAAGGAGTTTTACAGACATATTTTCAGCACATTTTTCTGAGTGTGGGTGTTCAGTTTTCCCACTCTCTTCTTATGCAACTTTTTCTTCTGCTAAGCTGGCATGCATTTTGGGGAAATTAAAATGAGCTGCGTGGTGGTGACCTGTTATTTAAGGGGCTTACTGTGTCAGGATATTGGGATTGGGACGTTTTCAGGATGTATTGGTCACGTCCATGGTAGTGAATAACATGCATCAGGTCCCATTCCCTGGTCCTAAACCCAGCTTGCTCGGTGAGGCTGGCACACACCTTCCTCCCTTGCCCCATCCCATGCTGTGCCAGGCTGCATGCTCACAGCTCAGCAGCACCAACAACCTCAGGTGTGGTGCCCAAGTCCTGCAGACCAAAGAAACTAAGATGATCAGCTGGACTGCAACCTTCAGCTACCAAGTGAAGAGCATCTGCAACTACAGTGAGACAGCAATTCTGCAACTTGACTCTTCTCAAATGTGAGAAGTGTCACTGGGCTAACACATCATGACCAAATACATCACCGCTCTAGTATCTGTAATGATCTATACGGCTTTTTCCCAGATGTGGAAAAATTCCAGAGACAGGTAGTTTGGTCTCAGTGTTATTTTTTATGTAATGAAAGCACTGCAGATCTCTAAGACTGCTGAGGTTGTCTCCATTTTCAACCTCAGTTTTTGAGCTTGCACATCCAATCCTGGACCAGGGCAATCAGTGAAAACTAAAAAACTTGGCAAATGTTCTACCTCAAAACACAACAATTTCTGGTCAAATATATAAGGTATATGAAGTACCCACTGAAAGATGAGATCACTTTTCTATTCTATAGGAGTAGAGATCCAAGAAGCATTACTGAAGAAAGATTTCATCTTTTCTCCCAGTTAGCTATGAAGCCTTGAGGCTCATGGACCTTTAGCAGTTCTCAGGCCATAGCACTGCTTCATGTGTTTCAGCAATGTCAACCACCAGTGCAACATCCTAACCATGCTTGGTTCCCAGGCCATGCTCGTGCTCAGAGCTGTCACTGGAAATACTGAAAAGCAGTCAGGAATTTATCCTGTTCATCACTCTTCCACACAGTCCAACACAGATAAATGTGTTCCAGTGGATCCAATTAATCTCCTAAGGGTTGCTTGGCCTTCATAACAGCATCTTTCTTGCCTTTTGCTGTCTTCTTTGGAACCGAAACACACAAATTCAGTGACTTATCTCTCAGCTTGCTTCCTCTCTCAGTAGCCAGTTCCAGCTGCGTCTGCAACCAGCCATGTGCTTTCAAATGAGTAGTAACTGCTCCTGAACGCAGCAGGAAATGTAATGAAATTCCTGGTCCAAGCTCAAAAAGGTTGGGAGGAGAAACTGCTTCCCAGGCTGGGCATAGGCAAGTTCCCACAAGTGTTTCTTGAGAACGCACTGTCCAAATCCACCAAACTGGAGTGAACATTATCAGTGCATAATTACCATTAATGCTTGCACTGTCCACTCCAGTGACTGAATCCATCACAGAACCGAATCCAGGACCCAAACAACAGTCTTCATGGTAGTACTTTTCTTTGTTTCAGCTGCCTTTTAAGCTTACTAATATAAGCAGCTATTAATCTGAGCAGTTTTAGCAACGAAACTCCTGGGATTGTAATGTTTGCTGCTTATTTTAGTAGACCTCAAGTACTACCAAAATAAACTTTCTACAGAAAAAAATATACTTTCTTTGCAACTTGACAAGCATCCGATAAGAGCATGTACCAGGTATAACAAGCAATTCTAAAAGCCACCCCCTGAGCAGCTATTGGGAAAGAACTTGCTGAACTACATCTAACTCTGGAAGTGTCCTGGTTTTGTCTGGGACAGAGTTAACTTTCTTCATAGTAGCTAGTGAGAGGCTATGTTTAGGGTCTGTGCTGAGGAGAAGGCTGATCACATACTGATGTTTTTACTTGCTGCCAGGACAGTCAAGGGCTTTTCAGCCTCTCTGCTGTGCCAGTGTCTGCAGGGGCAGGAGAAGCTGGGAGGGAGCACAGCCCCAATTCCTAGCCTAGGATTTGACCTTAGGTTTAGGACTGAGACCCAGATTGGCCAGTCGCATATTCCTGCATGCATATCATGCATGTCATGCCCAGTGCATAGATGAGGATCTGGGGCCATCACCCCTCTCCTGGGATCATCTCACTCCATTGGTCGGCTCTCGGTCTTTTGGAGGCTTGGGCTCTTGTCTCTTTTCCAGGATTATGGTTTTTGAACTCTCTCTGCTCTGGGATCATTAGCTGGGAACAGGCTGAGCCTTGGTCAGCTGGTGGTGAGCAGTTGCACTGTGTATCACTCAGTTGCATGTTTGTATATATTACTATTATTATTATTATAACCATTATTTTTATTTGTATTGTAGTTTAGTTATTAAATTGTTATCTCAATCCACGAGTCTCTTTTCCCTTTACCCTTTTAATTCCGTCCCCCAGCTGCAGGAGCAGGGAAGCAAGTGAGCAGCTGTGTGTCATGTGCTGCTAGCCAGGGACAAACCACAACAGTAACCAACAGCAACATTTATTCTAAACTCCCAACAAACCATATCTTAATGCCTATCTTTACTAACAGAGTAATCCACTAAGGCAACAAAATGGTATTTAATGAGAATTCCCTTAAAAGGTTTGGGATGGCTGAAGGTATGGGTGGGGTGAGCAGTTCTACCATGCTGGGACCATGACAGCAGCCAGATTAAGCCAGGGACCGCTCTCTGGCCTTGACAGCAAATGACGCAGCAGAGTTTGCATCCACCTGGGCAAACTTTCACCTCTCAGAAGAGTGGTGTCATCCCTGAAGCCTACTGGAAACAGTCCCTGGCCCATCCATGAGGGTACATGACTTGAAGATAATGCCTGTGAGGGTGCACAAGCCAAAGCCAAGAAAGGGGGTGTTGTAACAGCTAAGGTGTGCAAGATCATGGGCTCATGTTTGTACCCTTGTTTGCTTCATTCACTACCCTGGATGTGCCACAGAGCCTCCAAGGAGAAGGTTCCACCACCTGAGAAACACCTGCTGGGGTAGTCCAGAAGTAAACACTTAGAGAAAAAGTAAACATCTAGATAAAGACTATTTCTACTCCTTTTTCTACCAGAAATAAGTATGTATTTTTTCCTCTTCTTTCACTTCTGGCTGCCAGCTGGATGAGCTATCTCAGACTGGCACTGACCTTCCACCTGAGAAGTATGCAATAGCAATCATTCTGGGTGGTGAAAGGTGGTGAGCAAGAAAGGATAAATATAGAAAATAAATGGAAGAAATTTAGAAAGATAATTTTTCTTATTTCTGTTTGGTTTTCTTAATATTTCATTCCCTCGGTCCAATGAAATTGCTTATCTTTAGGGCACAATTTAGGAAAAGAATTGACCCACAGTTTTGTATATACTAATCAAAACTGAGTTAGACAACAAATAACATCCAGAAATGTGACTGTTCATTGGCACTGTCAAGGAAACTCATAAGGAAAAGCCTGAGGTAAGCCAGTGAAGAAGTTAACACAAACTTCAATTAAGATTTTTAAGGCCAGTTTATCTAAAATACTAATTGACAGAGGACAATGAATTGAAATTTGTATGTCACAAACAGGCTTATATGGCAGAGAAAAGGTCTCATCAGCTTGAAATGGAATTTGGCATAGAGATAGCCTGTGAGTATGGGAACTTCTTTAAAAAGCACATAGGGGAGAGTTATAAAAGGTATCACAGCCATGAAGTTTGCTGATCCCTCAGTAAAAATTTAAATAATTTAAAATTGCTACATAGACTTTCTGAACAAACACCAGGACTATTTAGCAAGTTTTAGCAAAAGGACCTGGAGGAAAAAGAGAATTAGAATTACTTTGATGCAAACTATACCTGTAGCACTGCCAGGGTTTCTCCAACATTACTCTTCAGACCAAGGCCTTTGACTATGATAGAAGAATCTCCTAAAAGCTTCCCCTAGTTTTTATGAACTCTTGCAGCCTGAGAGCATTAACAGTACTGGGAATCCTGTGAAGATTCCCATGTGAATCACCCATTGCTGCCATCATTCTGCCATTATGATGGACAAGTTATCTCTCTGCTGTGAAACACTGCTTGAAACAGAGATGGCTGGTGTGGTTACATTTAAAATGTGATGGAATTTCATCAGCACAATGTACAAAGATTCTCACCTTTCTTGTTATACAGAATAGTGCCTTTGTGATGAACTGGGAGTAGATCTATACTAAATGTTTTAAAGAAAATATTAAAAGTTTTTGTAAAGTTTTATATAATGTTCTGATCCTGAAAACCACAAGAACTTTGTAAAATATTATTCTTGGTTTTATAATGCTATGACATGGTCTATTCTGAATCTCATGTAAATCTTGACCCAGTTTATAGTTTTACTTTTGACATAATACGAAATTCATGTTGCAAAATCTGTTCAAGACTGTTCCTGAAAATTTGAGGAAAACTGGAGCAAAAACCTTAAAAATGAAATCTGAGTACAGGAGTGCTCAGTATAGATACACTAAAAATGTTTGAAATAACTACAGGGTCCCATGAAGAACAAAAGTCCTATGTTATACATGGCCTTAATCCAGTGTGGCTACACCACAGTCTTACAGGTTGCCTTAACCTGGTGTAAGTGGCTACACATAGCCAGATGTCAGCTGGGAACAGACAGATGCCCGTTTCACTTGTCCCTAAAACAGAAGATGACCTTGGAGGAATGGCAGGTTGGTGAATCCTCATCAATCTTCCTTATCTCATATAAGGTTTGAGCTTGAATAGGATTTCTGTCTAGACACACTAAGTGATCTGTGTTTAGGTCCCTTATCTTACATGTAACTATAGTTTTGCGTAACATAAACATAAACTGGCTGAGTTTAGCCAAAAAAAAAAGAAAAAAATAGGTTTACTTGCTAAATTTTAGATGCTGTTTGTGCATGTTTCAGAAGGAGCAAGCAGTGTTTAGGGTTAGCCAGCTGAGAAGAGGTAAGTGTGCCATAGGCTAACACTAATCCTTGCTTTGCTTTCACACCTTCACATGTATGGGCTGGATTTTAAAATCCAGAGGTAAGACTGACAACACAACAAATGTGAACTGATCACAGAAAATTATTTCATTAAATACACAGGACATTATTGGATTCTAAAATCTCATATAAAAACTTTGTCGTTGCAGTTTAAATGGTCTTACTGAAGTAAAATAAAAGTCAATATGCAGATACTATGAGTAGGTTAGTGACAGTATTTACTTCTAAAAAGATTAATCTGAGGCCATTCATATCAGGTTCTGTGGGAAAAGGATGAGGCTATAACCAACCTCTTACTGCCCTCAGTATTCGACATCTGTTTCCTGTCCAATTGCCAAAACCATTACCAGCATCACAAATGAACCCTGACATCAAAACCGCCTTTTTTGTGAATGAAAAATAGGATGAAAACAGAAAGTCATCTGCTGTTCAACTTCCATCTGCTTGGAAACACAGAAAGCAAGAATCCAACTGATTTCCAGATGTTGAACAACTCTGTGTTTGAAGGAACAGAGATCTTGTAGGGCTCCCTGGAGTTTTGTGCAAGGTTGGATGATCTTGCTGGATCTCATATATCAAAACAAGATCTTACTGAAAAAGAGTCTTTTAAGAAGCAGCCATTACCACTTCCTGCAGTGGAGATGTGATATTCACAGTCAAAAAAAGTGGGAAACCACATTTTTTTGTGGTGGTTTGTGACGAAGTCAGTAGCGGTATCCAAACAACACCAAGATAAACAAACAGGTAGATTTCAAAATATCCAATGGAGAGACTTGAATTTGTTTCAAAAATATTGCATTGTTTTGCTAAAGGAAGCTGTTTCCCATTTTCTGTTACGTGATCTTTGACATGGCAGTACAAACTGTAATTTGGTTTTGGTCATGGCAGAGAAGTTGCATTGTTCTGGAAAGCCCCAGCGGGGCAGAGAAAAGGTAAAAACAAAGTAAAAAAAAGAGCCCAATTCTAGAAGCAGATGGAGGGGCTTAAACACCTTTGTGTGTTTGAGTTTGGTTAGACCTTATTGTCTTCTTCTACATACAAGAGTATTTAGAAGCTATAGAAAATCAGACTAACCTTAACTGTGGCTCCAGGAAAGAAAAGCCAGTTGCCAGTATCCACAGGATCAAGATTATCTTCTAACACAACTTTTCTGTGAGCAGCATTTATGATCAGGATGTTGTCCAGCGCCCAACAGGCTTCATACACATCACCAGCATGAACATAATCCTGTTTCCACTGAAAATGGACGTTCTCCCCTTTAGCATCTTCGGGAAGGTACAAGATGTGGATGATTGTGCTGACATTGGAAGGAGCGCTGAAAAACAATGACATGGAATTAGACCAAGTTTAAGCCATAGCCAGGGACACTTTTCCCTCATTTAGCACATTTACTGGGTGTGACACAATTGTCTTGACATCCCTTGTATGCTGATAAATCCTCTGTGAAGATCAGAAAATACCTGCCCTGAGGCAGAGTCCCATGGTGCCAGGCACTGCACACGCAGCCCAAACAAAAGCAGCCTGGCTTCAAAGAAAGTGCTCTCTAAGGCTATAAAAAACAGGCCAATGCAGACATTTAGAGAGCAGGAAGAAAGAGCAGGACAATGTACTCGATGCTGGTCACATCTCCTAGGTGACTGGGCATTGTCAGCTATTTTGCAGGTATGTCCAAACGGAAATGTTAAGGAAATGTTTTAGAAAAATAAGATTTCGCCACAAAAAACTCCTGAACTCTGGTGCCTCAGTCCCTCATCGATCTGGGTGGAGCAGAGTGGTCAGAAGGAAAAGGTGAGAATTTTCTCTGACAAATGCATCCTTCCAGTCCCACACCCCTGCTGTCAGGCTAATTTTGTGGATGGGGAGGGCCAGGCTGCCTTTCTTTCCATGTTCTGCTTCAAGAGCAATACAGAAGAAACAACCCACTTGTCCTCCCTTTTGCTGCTGAAAATGGAAAATGTGGGGAGGAGAGGCAGACCTGGAGTACTAGTACTAGGCAATGATCAGGGCACTGAGCTCTGCTTCCGAAAGCTGTCCTCAGAGCTGGGAAAGGACTGAGGCTCACCCCAAGCTCTGGGGGAACGCCTTTACATTGCTAGTGACAATGAAAGGACCGAGCTCTGTGTGCAACAAAAGGATGCTGAGAATTCTTATTTTTTTAAAATTAATAATCCAGCAAGGAAATTAGCTACATTCAAGCCTCGGGCTGCAAGGAGGTACAAAATTGGGGTTTGAAAGATGTCAGCTACTCAACCTTGCCTCTGCAGGCTTCAAGGAGGTACAAAATTGGGGTTTGCAAGATGTCAGCTACTCAACCTTGCCTCTGCCTTGGCAGTGATGCTTTGGTGGGTGAATAGTTTGTCAGAAACAACTCTGAGCTTCTAGGGAAAAAGGCACCAATAGCTTGCTTATATGGGAGAAAACAGAGGAACTTCTCTTTGTAAAGTGAAACATTAGGGTGTAGTGAAAGGTCGAAAAGCAACTGTATTTGACCCATATTCACACCCAGAACCTGCCCCCACAAGCCACCCTGAACTCGCTAAATGTTTTGTCTGTCACCCTCTACTGCAATGCTGCTCAGAGGCATTGTCCCTGCATCTCCCTGAGCACACACACTGCACCTGCCTTCCTCAGAGACCCTTCCCCTCCCTCCTGGGGGTCCAGAGCTGAAATCCCACTGACACAACACACACCGACACAACACCTTCCCTTCACAGCCACCCTCCTGTCCCACCTTTCCCCGTTCTCCCACTGTTGCCCAGAGCTGCACATAGCACAGGGAAAGCCACTGAAGCACATTTAAATAAATACTATAATTCATACAGACCACAGGAGAAATGAGCATCGTTTTGTAATTCATCCTCTCCACTTTGCACCACATTGCTCTATTGACCTGTTTTCTACTGCTGACTCAAGGAGTCAAAGTTAAAGCAACACAGATCAAACTGTATATGCATTAACTTCAAAAACTTTGTGTTTACACCATCTCAGCTCTTGAGCTTCCTGGCTTGCAGAGCTGTGAGGGTAACTGAATTGATGGTATGGACCAGGCATATAATTTTGCATCAATGTGGAAAAAAAAAAAAAAAAGGGGGGGGGGGGGTTGCTCTGAGGCAACTCCAGAGGGAGAAGGAGACACTGAAATCCACAGCCTTTCAGATAGAGTTTTGCTTACTCCTCAGAAATCAAGTAGCCTTTTGCACTGCAAATTGTCTCAATGGACTGAAGATAGGTTCAAGCAAATCACCTGCGTGCCACAGCCACTGTGGTAACGCAGGAAGGCAGGCTGAAGCAGTGTGAGGATGCTACCTATAAACAGCATTTTTGTTTCTCCAGTTTTACACCAATGCACAAAGTACCTTTCCCAACATTATTTAATAAGATGTTGGTTCTGCTCTCTTAGAAAAATCTATCTCTCATACTGATTTTTTCTTTAAAGATGTGCATATTTTAAAAAAATATTTAAAAATCACCATTCATAATCTTTTGTGCTTTCATGTAAGCCAGTTTGTTTAAAAAAAAAGGTATAATTCACTATAATCTTATTATGAGAGTGTTAGGAGTAAAGTGTGTATCAAACTATAAACTATTTTTATTGAACATTTTATCCTACCAAAGTAGATATTTGCAACACTATAAATTATGGCTCTTGCTGACGTTAAAAGTGGTGCTAAAATGCAGAAGTCATCAAAGTTTTGTTTTTTCAGGCACCTGAACCTGCTGGTTATGGGAGCTGCATTTTAATTCTAAAATAATTCTCTTCCTTACCTCCCACATAACCAGTGGATGAAATTGTGATTTACCAAAGCCAGTAGAAGTTCTGCAATTAGTTTTAGCTATCATAATTTCACCCCTCATCTTTTAATGTGTGTGAACAAATGAGAAACGAAAAGTTAACAATTAAAACAAGTTTTAAAAGAGCCAGGTTTAAACACCACCTGCTCAGCCAGAAAGCATGAAAATGATTAAAAAGCCGTAACAAACCTAATTTTCTCCAGCTGAGTCCAATCTGCAGAACTGTTCTTACTGTAGGACACGGTGATGCTGGGATCTGAGTAACTAAAGCGACATGAACCTGATCCTGGGAAAAGCAATAAAATGAGAAGTGTTACAACACAATGAAGCAATAAATGATCCTCCAGTAACCACTGTTGCTGACTGTGCCTTTGTCACATCATCACTTCTCTCGATTTTAAAGCACTTTGATTGATGATGAAATTTCCTGTGATCTGTTGGTGAAGGTAAACACAAAATAATGCATGCTTTATGAGTCAGAAATAAAGTAGAAATGATAAATCACAGCAGTGCCATGTAATCTCTGCAAATTTCCCAAGGGAAGCCGAGTAAATTACTTAACAACCCCCACTGTAGGAAAAAAACCCACCGTACAATGTTTAAACAAAACCTTCTTATTAAAGAATAACCCACATAGCAGAATTCATAGGGAAAGCAGTAGAAGACTGTTTTTCATATCACTATATACAAATAAAAAAATCCAGTACTAAAAACAGAGGAAGTGACAGGAAAATGTCTACAGAATTACTTGAGCCAAGAGCAAATGTGCTTTAGGAATTTAAAAGAATAAAGATGTTACCAAATTTGTTATTTTAAGGATGCCTGAAGAGAACTAAATTAAGAAATCCCCCAATATAGTCACTAGAGCCTATAATTAATAATAAACATTTGATGCTGATCTGGGAATCTCAGAACATTTTACAAAAATGAACTAATTAAGCCTTATGGCACCCCTGCAAGGTAGGGTAATATATTTACTTTTAATTTATAAAAGAGTGCCTTCTGGGTGTTGTCACAAAAGATGAGCTTGACAATTAATAAAGGAGACAGTCAAAATAACAAAAACTGGGATTGAAAAATTCAACCTAGAAAACATGATAAACAACCTGAGTGGTAATTAAATACACTAAAAAGACTATTTTTCCTCAGACACTAGATAATTCATCCATCTCAGAAAATTCAGCATCCAGTGGAACAGACAAATCCTAACCTGTGCTCCAAAGATCAACATTTCTACTTCCCAAGTAGGTTGAAATGTGAGATTCAAAGCAGCAGACATCAGCTACCTTCCATATTCAAGAGAAGCAAGCTCTCAATTAAGCAGCACCTCTGATGGCATCAGGACACTGCTGAGTGAGTACCACAGCTCTGCTCACAGCAGGGGCTATGTCTGCTACAAGTAGTATGTTAGGTTTATGTGTGCTTCGGATATGTTCAGTCACAC
>NW_010121577.1:0-249 GCF_000699245.1 Pterocles gutturalis
GGCCGTGCTTGTGCTGGGTATTCTTAGACACATTTTTTCCGGATGGGGTAACCGAGAAACCCAGATTAAATAGCCGGGACGACAGGCCTGATACGGGAGACCTTGGCGGGGGGATGAGGGCGAGAGGCCCGAGGGGAGCAGAGATAGCGGTGACAGCAGCAGGCGAGGGGATGGGGGCACGTCCCCTGGCATAGTGTGGCACGGCACGGCACAGCACAGCGTGGCACGGCATGGCACAGTGCTGGCCAT
>NW_010121578.1:0-11867 GCF_000699245.1 Pterocles gutturalis
TATATATTTTTTTTTTTTTCTGAAAACAATAAACGATCCTAAAATATACATATTTTGTTTTGTGGTTCACAATGAACAATCTCTTTCATCTAGAAAGTTTATCCAGCTGTTGGCTGTTTTCTTGAATTAGGCAGATCAGTTAAGGGTCTAATGTTCACTCATCCAAGGGAATAAACACCTCACAGTGTAACTGCTGTAGAGATTATGGTCCAGTATTTCTTGTTATCAGACTTCCTTATGTTAGTAGAGGTGGAATAAAATATTTTCTTGATTACCTTCTCAGTGTTTTCAAGGTGTCGATTTATTTTTATAGTGAAACGTTGCTTTTTGTCTTTTCTTAAAAAGACGCTGTTCTTGTGTGCTTGGAGCATGGATTTGAAGTAGCCAGCATTACTAGCCATTGCTGTCAACTTTGTTTACTTAAAATGATAGTTCAAAAGTGCTCTTCAGTCAGAAGGAGTCATCCCAGCAGCTCCAGAGTTGCCCATGATAATTACAGGGAGGAGAGGAGTAACCTGATCGTGTAAACATAGCTGGGCAGTGTAACTTATTATTATTTTTTAATTTGGGTCATTAACATGTCATAGGTATTCTCTGTAGGCACTGGTAGCTTACCAGAGATCACAGGCTGGAAAGAAAATGTGTATGCATATGTTTGATTATTGCCTTTTATGCCACTTCATGGTTAATTACAATATATTGTTAATAACTGCAATAAATGCTGCAAGGCAGCAGTTTCATGATGCCTTAAAATCTGCCCTCCCTTCCCCACCCGCAGCCAGCTCTGGTGCTGCAGAGCGGCACCCCCTCAGCGCTGCCCACCGAGCTGTGCGGGACACAGCAAGTGAGGTCAGGGAAGGGGTCTGCCTTGGAAATGAACTGGAAGGGTTTTGGGACAGCAGCAAGCAGTGGCGGGCTGTGGATTGCTTGGTGTATGAAACCAAGTTACCCAGTCCAGCTTGGGTGAAGGTAGTTGGCCAACCCACCCATGTACTTACAAACCAGCAATAGCAGGTTTGGGTGCTGCAGCCCATAGGGAATTAACAAAAGCATTGACATTTCAATGCGGATATTATTCCATTCCATTTCTATGCTCACCTCTAAAGAGAGGTGGGGATCTGAGTCACCCAGCCTGCACCTCACACGGAAGAGTAATCCAAGCTGCAGGAGCGTGTTATCCTGTGTTACACAATGGTAGCTACTCCCTGAAAACCGGATCATTGGCTTGCAAGGATGATAAATGCCGTGACTGGAAAGAAAACAGAGAAACTGGAGAGTGGTTTGCTAATTAGTGTGGTTCCACCTCGGGGGGACTGAGGATGGGCTAATGGATGCCCCGAGGATGGAACCAGAGTGGGGGTCCAGGGCTGCCAGCCGTGTCCCACCGGTTGGTGTACAAGGAAGGAGGCAGGTAGGAAGGCAGCCAGTTGTTAAACCCAACTAGTATTGCATTTACACTTCTGCTGGGAGTGTACTTCTCTGAACTTCCTGGGAACCCTGACCTCAGGTCCTGTTGTGTCTGTCTTGCTTTGTTGTGTTGCTTGATGCCGTGACAGGGAGAAGGCAGATGACAGCAAAACTGCCCAAGAGGGAATTGACTGTTTTCCTGGAGGTAGCAATTAGGAAGAGATGCCTCAGGGGGACTTGCACTCTGAGATGCCATCTGGGGACCCTGGTGGCACTAAGGAGTGGGGGGAGGCATTTCCCAGAGCATCAGCACTAAGAGGTTCCTGGCAGTCACTGGGAGGGTCACTGCGGGCACTCGCTGACACCCTCCTGCCATCAGCCCAGAGGCACCTTACGGCTCTGCGCCAGCTCTGATGGTCACGGAGGGCTTTCTGGTACGCTGTGAATAACCAGGAAGGTATTTTTCTGGGCTAAGCGTAAATGAATAAATGTACTTTGGAAGAAAGGATCAGAAGGTCCAAAGGTCAGTGTTTCAAAGGGGTTTTTCTAGCAGCGCACGCAGATCGCTTGCAGGAATGAGACGTGTCCTTGTCTGTCCGACACGCCAGTTGTCCTGCTTTATGTTGGTCTGTGAAATACAACTGAGAGGAGGGATGTCTCCTGTCTGTAGCTGGAAGGTATAAAGGAAGGCATGGTTACATGGATTGGATTACACGGTAGAAAGAAGATCCTGCTTGAATGGAAAGATATCTTTTTTCACCCATCTAGTTTCTGGGAGAATAGTTAAGATTGCCATTGGATTTCAATGGCTACTTCATTACAAAGAGGGGAAAAAAACTTACAAAAATGCTAAACCCTCTATTTTGCCTCCTGAGACCACTTTAGTGTTTCATAAGATTAATACCCTCTCCATTTTCTTAGAACAAGTTTGTCCTAATCTATGCCTTAATGCAAAAGTCTTCCACCAAATGTTTTCTCCTTACAATAAATGTTAAAAAAAAAAAAAAAAGAGAGACAAGATAGTATAAATTTCTTTGGATAATTTTTTATTGATAGACCTGGGATACTTTGCCCTATTTTCCTATTTAATATATTAGATTTTGTTAGTAATTGGCAACACTCAGAGCTCTGCACATCCAGCTTACGTACGTACCTATATAACAAGCAATCACCTTACGTAAAGCACTAGTCCAGCTGGGACATACGGGAGTGAAATTCTTTGTTGACATAATTGAAACTGGGCTTCATGTTGTGATCTAAAGAAGTCCAGCAAAAACCCATCAGCTTTCAGCTAAGTCTTCTTCACATCGCTTATTTGTTTTATCAGTTCTCTAATATTCTAGAAATTCACGATTCACATTGAATGAAAAAATGAAAGAGGACATAATACAGCAGGAAAAAAATTTTTAATTGAAATTTATCTTGGATCAGAAGGCTGAGTGGTGAGGACACTGAAGAAGCTCTTCCTCTTGTGGGATACTTGCGGTATGGCTGGCTTTAGATTAATGAAATGTTAAAGCATCAGAGATCTGTGGAGAGTCTTACAGAATAGTTGGGTATCATGTTCATCCTCTCTTCTGAAAAAAAAAATCTGTCTTTGTTAGTGATTAAACTTGGGTTACACATCAGCAGACAAGAACAAGAAGTGAAGTTAGACTTCTGTGAAGCCAGTTGTCATCTTTTTAAACTTTCCCACTGTTCCATGCACAGCCAGCTGATGATGTCGGAAGCTGTTGTGTTCGGGTGTATCTTTACCCGGTGAGATATACTTTTGGCATTGACAAACTTGCAGAGTGAATCATTAGGATAACATGTGCTAACTGCAGTACTGTGATTCTTTGCCGCGCTAACACTCCGAATAGCAGCTGGCAGCTTTCTGAGGCAGGTGAAGATGTTCAAGTCCCCCGCAGCCGCACCGAGCTCCGATAAAGGGTATTTTGGAGGAAGTTGGTCTGGTGGACGGTCAGGTGTTCCAGTGTCATTGAGCAGTTCTGTTTCCCTTGGAAGGCTTCTCGAGCACATTGCTGTGTTAGATGCTGATAAGGGGATGACAAAATTGTTACGATGGCAAATTGCATGATTTTATATCCTTCCGTAGAAGTCATATAGACTCACTGTTTTCCGACTGGCAGCAATTAGTTCTGCTCTGCTGGTTTTAACTCTTCCCAGTTCAAAGGGAGTTGAAATCTGTGGCTGTTCGTGGCAGGGTAAGCTACAAGAGCTCGCACACGGAGTCTGTTGGACTGAAGCGAAGATGAAGCAAATTCCTGTCTTCCTCCTAAACTCCTGTGTGGAGATGTTTCTCATGGGACTCTCTTGCTGTGTCCAATGTTAGACAAGCAAACCTGTTTGTTTGTTAAGATCATTCTTGTAGATCCAGTTGGTTGCTTTTCAAATATTAGGCTAGACTTGTCTCCGTTTCCATGGGGAAGAGGAGTCTGTGTCGCAGCAGCGTGGCAGCTCTCGTGTTGAATGGGTACAGCAGGGTTTTGTTCATTCAGAGGTAGCTCAAACAAGCTCTTACTGCGGTAAACAAAAAAGAATAATTAAAACCACCTTGTAGAATGTGTAGATGCTGTAATGTGTGCGTGCTGGGATGTTTTTCCTTCCTTTTTACAACAATATAAATAAGGATTTCTGGAGAATAAAGAAGAGACAAAGTTGCTTTTGTTATGGATTTTTCCAGTTGGACATGAGCACTTGATAAATGGCTGGTTTGTGTAACTGGAACACAAGGGCTGAAGGAAGGTCTTGTTTTACTTTAGTATTGATTTAAGGAAGAAGAAAAACCCCAACAAGTAATAACGAAAGCTACAGTATTTGGGGATACAGAAGATGCTATGTATTGAATATTTATACTTGAAGTAGGAATGTTTTAAAACAGCAGATTATAATGCTAGTACAGTCCTTCAACTGAACTAATAATTTGGTTTTTATTCTTTGTGCTTCTTGGCAAAAGTCAGGAAGTTGTATGTCCTTTACAAAGCTGTTCCCTTTGCAGTACTTTTTTTTATCCTTATTTTTTATACTACACCATATTAAAATATTGCATGCAATTTTGGAAATGAGCACCAAATACTATTGCAATAAAGAGATAGATTACAGTGACTGCATTTTTATCATGTAGTGTAGTGATGTTAATGCAGCAGCTCCTTTCTGCATCTAGTAACTCAGTAAAATTTCCAGTGCTGAAGTGTAAAGCTGGCAACTTCACTTTAAAATATGCACAATTACAGTACGCTCGTCATGCCAGACATCTTTGAACTATATTTCTGTTTTGATGGAATTCTGACAATGTTAATATTTTTCATTTAACAGACTTTCCAGGCTGCTATCAATCAAGTGTTTCCTGCGGAAGAAGACAGCAAAAAGGATGTAGAAGATAATTGTAAGTTATGAATTTAAACATAAATTCTGCATTTGAAAAAACACCTATATAGAAGAGAATGTTGTTTCCTTACAAGCTTCCTTTTTCTTCCCGTAGTCTTTGTTTTGCTTCTTTGCTTGAATTTATGTATGACCTCTACTAGTCCTTTAAACTTACCAAAGCATGCCCATTTTAAATATCATTTACTGTGTTTTTTAGTTTTCAGTTGAACACTTTAGAAGAAGTCATAGTTACATTATTCCCACCTACAACTGTTACTTGTCTTAGTTGTCACTTAACCGCATCAGGATCAACTGCATTCGGCATTATAGGGGTTAACTAGATCTTTCAGAGTGCAGCACAATAATTATCAGCAACTGTACTGTACAGCAATTCCCTGCATATGTTTCTCAGCTAGCATTCCTGTGGAAGTACGAGTAATTGGAAATAAATTTTAAGTTAACCTTCCCCAAACTGGAGATGGGAATCTGGACCCATCAGGGCCACTGGCAAAGGAGATAGGTTATACTGAAGGGATGCAGGAGTGCTGCTGGGGAGGGAGAATACCAAGAAAGAGGAGTAAGCACTGGCGTCAGCTTTTAGGAACTGTTGAACAAATATTTTGCTGCTGGTGCTCTGTGTGAGCAAGTCTCAGAGACTTTCCTGTCTTGAAAATCTGATGAAGGCAGTTCTTTTCAATGTTTCCTGTAGTGTTCATTAGTTGGTGAAGATACTGATCACTTTGTAAATGGTGGTCAAAAGTACCTCCTATTGTTCTTCATTTAAAATAGAGGCTAGGGCTTTGAACATTGTTCAGGTGATTTAAACACAATTCCTGTTTTGGAATAGGGGTTATTATTTATATCCTGTGATATGCAATACAGCTGTTAAAACTGCTCCACAAGGAACAAGAAGATGAGACCTGAGGCTTATGACCTGACTTGCATGGTGCAGTTTCGTTACAGGTAGAATCAAGCTGGTAGCCTTGTTTCTAGTTGCTTATATTTTTGCAAACATTACGTGGGTTGAAACTTTTCAAAGCTGGTATCTGTATTTTCTGCATGTGATGATTGTTAGGGAAATACATTTAATCTGTGCATCTGTCACAACGATTTTACTGAGATGTCCTGGCACCTCAGTGTCCTAGTGTCAGGGAACTGAAATTTGGAATGAGATTATGGAAGTAATTTGAGATTCCAGCAAAATACTCTTCAGTTAAAATAGTCTTGCTATCAGAGCAAATGTCTTCTTTGGCTTACTGAGTAAAATATAAGACTGAAAAATGCATTGTCCCGTAATCCTTTCTGTATCAAACAGTATTTTGAGACTTTTCTGATGTATTCTCACTCTTTGTTCACTAGTTGAGGTTTGTCTCAGGTTGTGTGAAACTCAAGTTCATGTTCCTTCTCTGTCAGAGAGCATTTGTGCTGAGAACATTGATCTTTAAGAAGAAACTTTATAAAATACTGAGTGCTTTCAGTCTCTCCTTAGAATACTACCCTGAAAAATCCTGGAAAAAATAGTTAATAATACACTTACTATTCCAGCCTGTGCTTTAACTCCCTTCCAGGACGTAATTTGCTGAAGTATAGCTTTTTTACACCTTTAGTCTTCCATATCCCAAATGCACTAGCTTCAAGAGACACCTTTTTTAGAATCTAGCCCTTCCTTAAATGTCAATTTTCAGTAAGTATTGCAAAAAGTACAGAGACAAAGCATTTACTTATTTTCTTTGTGATTCACGCTCTTCTTCTGCACGCCACACTCCCCCACCCCCAACCCCACTCAGTTTCAGGGGGCTGTCACTATATGTGGAATTTTTTTTTATTATGGCCAAGAATTTATTTTTTTTAATTTTATTTCTGTGGTGAAGCATTTTTTAAAAAATGAAAGCTGCAGGGTATCAGATAAGAATTTTGAAAAAGTTCTGCAGATGCAGAGCCTTGCAACTACATTGTAAAATCATTTTCCATACAAACCCTGCTTCACTGTGTGCACAGGAGAGCCAGTGTGAGTAAATTTGACACTGATATTTCCCAGCTTGTGGTGGGCTGACCCTACCAGGCACCCGCAAAAGCATCTTTATCACTTCTCCTCCTCAACTGGACAGGGGAGAGAAAATCCATCAGAAGGCTTGTGGGTTGAGATAAGGACAGGGAGAGATTGGTCAGCAATTACCGTCACAGAGACTTGACTTGGGTAAAATTAATTTCATTTACTACCAGTCCAATCATAGTGGGATAATCAGAAAATACTCAAAACACCTTCCTCCCACCCCTCCCTTCTTCCCGGGCTCAGCTTTGCTCCCAATTTCTCTACCTCCTCCCCCGCAGCAGCGCAGGGGGATGGGGAATGGGTTTGGGGTCGGTCCATCACACGTGTGCTCTGCTGCTCTGTCCTCCTCAAGGGCAGGACTCCTCACGTGCTTCCCCTGCTCCAGCGTGGGGTCCCTCCCATGGGAAACAGGCCTCCACCAGCTTCTCGAATGTGCGTCCTTCCCGTGGGCTGCAGTTCTTCATGAACTGCTCCAGCGTGGGTCTGTTCTGCAGGGTGGAGTCCCTCAGGCACAGGCTGCTGCAGCCTGGGCTCCTCTCTCCGTGGATCCACAGGTCCTGTGAGGAGCCTGCTCCAGGGTGGGCTTCCCGTGGGGTCAGCAGTCCCTCCAGCAAACCTGCTCCAGCCTGGGCTCCTCTCTCCACAGGTCCTACCTGGAGACCTTGGTGTCTGCAGGGCTGTTTCTCTCATATATTCTCACTCCCCTCTTCTGTCTGCTGCTGGTTTTGGGCAGGTTTTTACGTTATCCCAGAGGTGCTGCCCCCACTGCTGGCTGGCTCGGCCTTGGCCGGCCTCTGTCTTGGCGCCGACTGGCACTGGCTCTGTTGGACACAGGGGAAGCTTTCGGCAGCTTCTCACAGAAGCCACCCCTGTACCCCCCCAGCTAGCAAAACCTTGCCACAAAAACCCAATACACTAACTTTTAGTGCCTGACTTCACTTTTGTCAGCTTTGTGTGTGTGTATAAGTAAATATACGGACTGTTAGATGCACACACGTACACTGGTTATATTTAGGCATGAGCCATATGAATATTCAGAATTCTCTCTCTGATGACTTCCTTTCCCTCTGGGTACAGATGCCTCTTTTAACGGATTTAAAGAAGAAGCATTTTGAAATTGCTGACGTAAGCCTTAGTTTGCATGTCTTGAGTGAATGTGGTGACATTCCCCCGGGCAGCAGGCTCCCATTGTGCACCTTGTCTGCAGGTATCACAGCTTTCACAGGGACTGGCAAAGAGTACTGGGGATGCACTGAAATCTGGGTTCCTTGGCTGTTTAGATAATTATCGAGTTTTTTATTAGGATGCTTAACTGATGGCTGTTTCCTTTAAAAAGGACTGCAAACCCCGAGAGGTTCTTATGACGACACAGTCAAGGGAGAGGATTGTTTCTTTAGCTGTATACAGACAATTACTGTATAGTAGTTTCTCCACTCAGTACTGAGAATCCAAATGACTTAATTAATTACAAGACTTCAAAAGTTCCACTGCCCCCCTCAAGGGGAGAAGGAGATTTTCACTTTCATTAGAGCAAGCAGGAGTTTCTCTTTCTGGGCCGTGTCCTTGCATCGTCTCTTTCTCTTGGGATGAGCTTGTTCAAAAAGGTAACGGTGTGTGGTGTGTCCCCTGGGAAGCGTGAAGGACTCCAGCCACGTGAAGCCAAGCTGTATTTAGTCACCTCAGGGAAGGAGGGGGGGTGTTAGTCAGTGGAGCTGTGCCAGACGGAGGGGAGGGGGGCTGCAGATGGCTCCTGAACCTGCCTGTGCTTCAGGCCGGTCGGGTGCAGGCAGAGCTGCTCCTCCATCCGCTGCAGAAGGAAGGGTGTAAGGTTGAAAATGGAAACACAAGATGCTCTTGAGAAGCTCTCATTGCTCTTTTAGTTCAGAAGGACATGTTCAGAACTGCTTCCAGAGCTTGAGGCATCCTTGCAGGGCAGGGTGGCTGGGAAGGTTGACTTCAGGTTGTGAGAAGGGGCAGCCTTTCTTGCACATTTGTATAAGTTAGTTGGAATAACTTTTTCTCTGCTGAAGCCCTGGAGAAAAGGTGTCGGTCCAACTGGAGAAATGACTTTGTTGGTCATTATAGATTGAGATGCGTGTGTGGCCCTCGTGTGGGGTAGTGGTTAGCATCACAGGCACAGTGCTTGCTCCATCAACAGCAGAGTCACACCCCTTTTTAAGTGATGCTAATCGTGTAAGGTTTATCGATATATTAGTCTTGTGCACTTGAATT
The DNA here is from genome assembly GCF_000699245.1 of Pterocles gutturalis. Taxonomy (NCBI): domain Eukaryota; kingdom Metazoa; phylum Chordata; class Aves; order Pterocliformes; family Pteroclidae; genus Pterocles; species Pterocles gutturalis. Next base: position 9,062 of record NW_010121578.1, read on the forward strand.
TTAAGCGGTAAGAGAGAGAGGTTTGAGCATATTTGAAAACGGAGGTTGTGAAATGAGTAGTGCCCTCAGTTGGTGTAGGGATAATGTTTTTGATATTGTTGCAATGGGAACTGGTAATGAGCTCTGTAATTAAGGCTGTTAACTCTTTCTATTGCTGTATAACGGAAAACAAGGACCAGCTTTGCCAGAATGTGAACCCCTATGGTCTGGAGCTTTCTGTGGGTGCCTGCTCGCTGCCTTGAGCCGCCGCCTTGTAACACTTCAGCAGAGCTGGTTCAGTTATTTTACGTTAACAAGCTAAGGAGAAAAAAAAAAATCTGGGTTTTATTGTCTTGGCATTCCTCCAGCCCCCAATGGTTTCTTTGGGGAGGCCAAGTAGCAACAGAATTCAGAATTGAAACGTGGATGGTTGCACTGGTGCCTGGTGTTGCCGTGATGCCTGCTGCTGCCTCCAGGACAGTGTGTCCCGATGGAACCGGTGAATAGAGGCATCGAAAAATCGCCAGGAGACAGTGGCTATTCTGAAGGTCCTCTGGGTGGTGTTACCCACAGGATACTGTAGCAGAGATCGGAGAGGGGAGCTGGAAGGCAGGAAAGAGTTGGTGTTAGGGATTTTGGTAGGCACCGGTTTCTGCGCTTATGGGATGGTGTGGAGAAAGACCCACTGTATTTGTCTGAACGATGGGTAAAAGGGAGCTTACACTGAGCAGCCTGTGTCGAGACGCCTGCAGTCTGATTCCTTGTTCAGCAAATTTCTATAACTCCAGTTGTACAGTAATGAGCAGGTCTGTGGTTTTTGAAACAGATACTGAATTAGCAGTTCTACCTCAAGACAGTATAAAGAAATGATAGGATTGAAATACAGCCAAAGAGAGGAAGTAAAATTCTCTGTGATCCTAAGGTTTAGTTGTTTGGCTGTCCATGAACCTAGTCCTGAGCTCTTAATGGCATGTGATTGTCTTTTACTTGCAGGTTCCCTTATGTATTTAAATGAAGCCACTCTCCTTCACAATATCAAGGTTCGGTACAGTAAGGACAGAATTTACGTAAGTATTTTGTGTCACGACAACCAGTCCAATGATTCAAAAAATCAACAAAACAAGTGTTCCCAGTTCTGTTTTTCCCTATAACAGAAATGAAACAGACACGGTAACATTAAAAGGTTAGGAGGTTTTAGGCCCCCCCCCCTTTTTTTTTAACATTATACCTTTTCTGAGATTTGAATCACAATTAATCACATTAACGTTAGCTAATTTTTACCAGGCAAAGCAGTGTATTTTTCTCTGTATGACTGTTCAGGTGCAACCATAGCACAGCATTGTATCACAGAGATCTGTTCCTTCAGGAAGCTTCGCCAGTGGAGTAGCTGCTAACATAGATGGTTTTCTTTCTTCATTATTTTTGAACGAAGCAAACAGGTGCCGTCTGACACCTCCTAGCTCAGATGTCCATCTTAATCTTTTATATTGGTATCAGATTGCCTAATTGTAGTTAATGAATTCTGACTAAGTTACATTTTGTCCTTGCCATCTGCCCAGACACTGACAGCTGTGAAATAGAAGAAAGATAAGAGTTTTCTTTCCTCCTTATTTTTTTTTTCCTAATAGAAAGCTGACTAGTGACAATACAAAACAGTTGTACCTGTTTTTTAAGTGTCTGTGTTAAAATAATCAACTTTCGTGTTAGCATACTGTTCTAACATGAATTGTAGTTAAACCCTTTTATATATATAAAGGAAGTACAGTTGTTTTCCTTTGCTGCAGTTAATTTTACATAGCTATAAATTCTTTATGGCTCAAGATCAAGCACCAGCTTTAAAATACATAAATAAAAATGTCCATTTGAATGCTGTTCTGGAAAAATAATAATTAAACAAACAAGGAAACAAACAAAACTCCAAGGAATTAAAATGCTAAAACTGAACTGGTTATGAGGTAGGATAGTGTTTAGCATCATAAAGCCTTTTGTCATTTTAAACAAATACTACTAAGATGTTGTCCTGAGCAGGTGTATTTTCAGGGGTGGGGAGTGTGTTCAATTTATACTTTAACTACCTTTCCCTTGTGACTTTAAGATACAGTTTGAAATGACAATTTTTTTTCTTTTTGTTTAATGTTAGTTACCAGTGTTTGTGTTGTCACCAAGAGGCAAACTAACTGTAATACTTGCAGCTCTTTGTGCTGGGTTAACCTTGGCTGGATAGCAGGTGCCCACCAGGCCCCTCTATCCCTCCCCCTTCAGTAAAAGAAAGGGGGAGAATAAGATAAAAAAAGACAAAAGCAGCTGCTAGAGCTGCCAGTGCAACACTCGGCACGGTGAGGGTCTGTGGGGACGTAACCCCAACGCAATCTTACAGAACCCTCTGCATGTGTTTTCCTTTGGTGAAATAAGTGCTGAAAATAGAAACATCTAAGAAAGTTCATATATTGTGTGTGATCCAGCCTTCTATTGACATATCATGATAGTGTCCAGATTTCAGCTATCTAGGGGTATGCTCAGCACCAAGAAGTTATTTACGCTGGAGGCTTCTCTGACCTTCTTCAGAGCTTTTCCTACAGATCTCCTTTGTACTTTGTACTTCAGACATCTGTTCTTCCCTGTATGTAATCTGGCCAGCTAGGAACGTTTATTTCAGAAACCTTACCCTATGGAAAGGTGAAAAGCAGCCTTGCTCTGAGATACTTCTCCAATTCCTGCTCTGTGAGAGGACATTTCCATTCTGTCCCGCTGGGGACACAGCCATAGCTAATTGCGTTGGCTCAATGCTTTTATTGCCTGGCTTGAGTGCATTCGGTCCTTCCTGCTG
>NW_010121578.1:11898-28971 GCF_000699245.1 Pterocles gutturalis
TCCTGACACATTCTCCTCCTCACTGGAGGAGAGGGTGTTGTGCCAGCAGCTGTTTATTCCCTCCTGAGGAGGAGGCTGTGGTGTCTCATCCCTGATCCAGTAACTTGGCCAACAGGAAATAATTTGAAAGGTGAATGGGAGAAAGGTCAAATTCAGGACATACTCCCGAGCTCAGTGGTTAGGGAATTCTCCTGAGAAGTGCTTTTTCATCCAAGTCCTGAGAAGGTAATGAGAGAAACTCTGAAAATATATCCCTTCTTGTGTCTGCATTAGCTGGAGAGAATTGTAAATGTCATTGTTATACTGAGGCTATAGTCTTCCATAGGAACAGAAAATCGCTGCTCAGCGCTTGCTTAGATACTAGCTAATAGTTTGCTGTTGATTGTTTTCTTCACAGACCTATGTAGCCAACATTCTTATTGCAGTGAACCCGTATTTTGATATACCGAAGTATTATTCTTCAGATACTATTAAAAAGTACCAGGGGAGATCCCTTGGAACATTGCCACCGCATGTTTTTGCTATTGGTAAGTGTGGAGCCTGGATTGGTTTTTACAAAACCAACATTAAATACTTTGCAGTTACCTGTAGAGTGCCACCTCTAACAGGAATTAATTTACTTCAAGATGTTATCAAATTAAAAAACTGCTAAAATTGCAAATTTTCCCCTCCTTGATATGCAGTTTGAAGAACTGGGAAATTAGCAACCCTGTTATGGTTATTCTGTACCTCCAGTGTTTTATGCCTAAGCAGTTTATATATCATTTACAACCATTAAAAAAAAAAAAAAAAGGAAAAAAATAAATTCGTATTTTAGAAGTGAAAAATGAGATAATTATGATTGGGACTGTTTCTCAGTGTAGGGTTTTTCTTTAACTTTTATTATATTGGCAGAGTACATGCACTGTTTCTTTTTATATGTTTGTGTTATAGGCAGAAAGTGCATTTAAACATCATTAATGGGATGAACCTGATTTCAGCCACTTCAAGAAAAAAAAAAAGGGAAACTATAAATCAACATATGGGTTGTTAAAAGCCTTCTCACTGTGTTGCATTTTGTTTTGTGATCAGAAGTATAACTAGCTGGGGTTTTAGTACCTGTTGCATAACAAGAAAACTCCCCACATTTTTCCAGGTTTCCTTATCTCAGGTGTTACTTGTCACAAAGTGCAACTGAAAGTTTCCCTTTAAGGGACACATTAAAGTAAGATTGGTTGCAATTTTGTAAATACACTTAATTCAAGAGATTTACTTGTAGGTGGTTGGTTCTGGTTTATTTTGTCCTGGATATAGCTGAGTAGGACTTTGTTTTCAAAGACCTTAAGCTCTTCCATGTCAGTGTTTAAGGGTGAGCAACTATATATAATATATATAATTTAAAGGGAAGCAGACTTGTTTCAAATTCAGATAAGTTGTAATGCACTCAATTGTAAAGATTTACTGTTTTTTTTATTCCTGAAAATGTTACATTTTAATTTTTGTATTGTAGCTTAACTTGATGCTTGCAACTCTCCTGAGTATTAATTTCTGTGATGTTTAACACATATTCTTCTTTTTAAGCTGATAAAGCATTCCGTGACATGAAAGTGCTCAAGATGAGTCAGTCCATCATCGTCTCTGGAGAATCAGGAGCTGGCAAGACAGAAAACACTAAATTTGTTTTGAGGTTTGTGCTTTTAGATGACAGTTATTCAGTGAATCTCTTGCACTGATGTGTTTGGTTAACATACAGACAGAGGAAATTGTAAAGTCATCGGAGACAAAGTTCAGTCAGATGCTTCTGTGTGCACTTTAATACAAGAAATTCATAGGGTTAAACTCAAATGCTGACATGATAACATATGGAAATGGCCATCTGTGCAGAAACCGTGACTTGGTTGTGGTGAGATCAGGTAGTGGTTCTGGTTTCTGATGCAGTCCCTTTGGCACTGCACAGCTGGTGTTGTGGTAGGGAGAAACGTAACGAGGTGTTTTAACTGTATCCTGCAAGACAATGTTGGTTTTGCCATCAATGTGCGTTTCTGTGTTTTCCCTGTCTTTGTTTCTTTAGTCTGCGTAAGCATCCAGAGTTTTTAACTCTTGATTTTGAGATCACTGTGGAGATTCTGTAATACGCTTCGCCCTAATTTACTGAATAAGGTTAAATATTTAGATTTATTTATTTATTGATGTTAATGTATAACTGATACTAAATCAAGCATATTAAACTACATGGAGTCCATATTGCTGATGTATCTCAGCCTTGCTTTTTCTTATTTGATTTTAATGTATGTACAGTAGTGGGATGATCTTCCACATCCCGTGAAGAATTGTCACAGCTGTCTGTCTGTCCTTCCTACTGCTCTGCCCTGCCCTGCTGCAACCTTTAATAATTTAAGAATTACTGCAAGGTGCTGGTAATGGTTTTTACAGGTGACATCCTAACTTTGATACTGCTAAGAGTAAAAAAACCAAAAAGACGGCAGGCACTGGGAGAGCATCTCCCGAGGAATGCTCCTAAAGGAGGTTATTCTTCCACTTCCTGGCAAAGGACGTTCTGATTACACAGCAGGCGAATATCGTTGCTGCTGCTTCTCCTCACCACCCACCCCGCAGAGTCCGTGTCCAAAATGATCATCGAGTTTTGAAAGCAGGAAGGTTTTTCCCTTGTGTAATCAGAAAGCAAAAGATAATAGAGCTCTGCTAGTGCTCCTAGATTTTTTTGGAAGGCTCCGTTTTGAAGAGCTGTTTTTAACTTGTCCTAGATTTTCCTGTGAATTTCCAGAACACAATGCCCTATAAGCAGGGGAAAAAAAAATAAAAAAACTTTGGAGCAAGTATGTTGCGGATTTATTTTCAAATTCTTTCCTCAGTTGCTAAATTGAATCTTACCTTAATAACACACCTGCAATTTCCTATCTCACCATCTCCGTGAGGGGTTTTTATTGACACTGATAGTGACGAATGCAGAAACTGTATGCATGGAAACAGTCTTTAATTCAGGAAATACATATGAAACCTTATGCGCTTACTGAGATTATTAATAAATACAGATAGTACAGTAATAGCTTAATTATCTTTGTATAAAGGTGTAATTTCCATATGTCTATCCAGAAGAAATTTCTAATGTGTCTTGAAGTATTGAAAAAAAAGTGAAATCTGCAAGAATATTTTGTTCTAACAAAAAAGTGCCCTGGTTTTTAAAATAAACTGCATTTATTTTAAAAGATACAGGTATTTGGAACTTACAATCAATATGCTTTCCCTTTAGTAAATGGTTAGTAAGTGTGGTGCACAGGCACGCTAAATCCGGCTGAGTTGAGGTAACCTGACACATGAAAGATACTGATATTTTTATCTTGCTTTACAGGTATTTGACAGAATCCTATGGGACTGGCCAAGATATTGATGATAGAATTGTAGAAGGTATTGAATTTTCTTTAACTGAATTAAAGGTTCCAATATTTTTTTTTTTCAGATTTGAAATGTCAATCAACAGTAACTAAGTAAAAGCTAGGATGGAAATATATGAGACTTCCTAGGGTATAATTTACTGGTAGTTTACCTTGATCCTGAATTCTGAAAGCGTATTTTTTGATTTGTGATTGACCTTATTTAGTATAGAGTCATACAGTCCTTGGTCTAGAGGATGTTTAAGTGTGTGTCTGAGTTGAACTTCACACACACATCTACCCAAGACTGGATTTCTATGCTGTATGAAATCTGCAAGGACAAGGTTATATTCTCATTACTATCTGTTAGTTCCAGGAGGGAGTCGTTCCTCCTCCTCACCATAAAGTTCTCAAAGTCAGATAAACTAGGGAAGTTCTTTTAAATTATGGTCTGGGTCATTTTTCTGTTATGTCTTTTTGGGTCAGAAAGCCCATAATTCAGATTACCACTTTTATTGTGTCTATAACAGACTCCTAAACAAGGTCAGAAGAGATTGTGTTGATCATCCAGTTGAGCCTCTTTAATGTTGCATGCACTTCCTAATTGAACAGAAAATAACTTTTTGACAAAATATAAATACCTCAAAAACAACCAACCCTCACCCCATCTCATAAGTCCTCCTATGTCAATTTTAGTCTTCTATAGCTGGTAGTAGATTTGTTTTGGAATTTCATTACTCTCTGTCTTTTCCTTAAACCAAAAAATTTTCCTTTTTCTTTTCTTTTAAATGGTTCTGTTTTCAAATTCAAGCCACTGGATTATTCAAGAGAAATTCTGCAGGCTTTAATATCTCGTTGCTGTACATTTACTTAAACCAATTCCTTACTGAAACCCACTGTGTGCTAAAGGAGCTCAGAAAGTGGCCAAGAGGTGGATAATGCCTGATGCAGTGTGCCATAAAATTAATTGGTACTTGTATTCTTAGAAAAGTTTGGGTATTTTTAATGTAAAAAAATGTATCATCTGATGCATGAATTTTGAAGTTTTTTAGGCACAATTCCAATGAGAGTGCTTACAGCATATATATTACAGGATGAACCTTTAACCTATGTGAAAGACCTCTTGCAATTTATTTTTATTCATAATAGTTTCTTCAGAACTGTTAATATTATATAAAATACCTGAATAGTTATCAAAATCTCTGATGAAGCTAGTTCTGAAAGTCTGATTTGCATTTTCATAAGCTTTAAGTATTAAAAAAAATGAAAACCTAGCCAAAACAAAAAACTTCATTCTGATTTGGTCCTATTAAATGATGCATTAGCATCCATAATTTATCCAACCACTCTAGTTATTCCTTCACACTTTATCTTTTGTAGGAGCAAATTTGTAGATGGTTGTCAGTGGAGTTTTAAATCTGAGTTTCCGAATTTTTTTTTTCTTTTTTTTTTTTTTAATCTTGCAGATATTGTCAGTGGTTTATTGTTAGCATGATTCAGTAAATTGTTTTTCTTTGATCTTCAGGCCTAGTAAAACGAAGTCTCTCGAAGGCCTTGTGTTTCATAACTGCTAAGCGTTTGCAAACTGCTGAAACTCTGCATGACTTTTTATTTATCCATACACACATGTATATATATACGCATTAGATTGCTGCCACTCTTTCTGTCTGGGCTTTCAGGCACTTGAAAACTGCAGCCAGGAAAAAGTAAAATCTCAGTCACTTAATTACCTTGATTTGAAAGGGCATTTTTAAGTTGTGAAATCAACACACTCTTCTAATACATTTTTTATTCCTTAATCAATCTAATGTGTTGCATGCATGACATTTAAGTGGCATTTTTGTCTGTGGGGTAAGTGGGTAGTTTACATTTTATGAATAGCAACTCATTGGGAAGTGCCAGACTGTGTGCTGTCTTGTATAGGTTATGTAGCAGTTATTTACTTACTTGCTGTAGAAGAACATCGCTGAGTAATTTTCAGTGTTTGTCTCTGATTTTTTTGACTGTATCGACTCAAAGACTTTGCAGTGTTACGTGATATTCAAGTACTTCGCTGTGAGTTCCACGAAAGTATATCCAGTGCAATTTGTAAAACTGATTGTTCCTAATAGGTGATATTTTTCCTTTAATTTGCAAACCTTATTCCCAATGATTTCACTGTTCTCTCTTTCTTTTTGGTAGTTTATTGATCAATTTTTACCACTTTAAAAATCTAAATTTTAATTTTTTAAACAGCAAATCCCCTGTTAGAAGCCTTTGGAAACGCGAAGACCGTTCGCAACAACAACAGCAGTCGTTTTGGGAAATTTGTAGAAATTCACTTCAATGAAAAGGTACTAGAATTCTGTTACCAGGGATGACTTTTTTGCCTTAAAATGGAAATGCTAGACTCGAAGGAGGCTGAATAGACTTATTACTCCTGCAGCAAATAGCTACTGTCCTACTTTACAGATGTGATTTGTATTCTATCACTTTAAAAGGAAAACCAAAGGCACAGAGTGCTGTGTCACTGCTGGAAAACGGTGCACCAAGGGAGTAGGAAAATTGCTTCCATGCACGAAAGAATGAAAGTTGTTCCCTTCATTGAAGAAAGGCAAATCTAAAGAATAACTTACTTGCTGTTAAGTATTTATGGGTTCCTTTAATGCAGAATAAGTGTGAGTTGCATGTTAGATATAAACAGAGACAAATTTATTTCAGTTTTAGTAATTTAAATGAATTATTGATGTTTTTATGTATCTGTGTGAAATTTTAGGACCTCACATTAATATTAGGTATGTGACAGAAGTAATGTGATTGTTTTTTGTCAGAAGTGCTACTCTCTGCGTAGCTTAGGAAAAATTTTGTTTGGGTGTAGTTTTGCTTGGGTAGTGTGTCCGTACACACATTCCACAACCAAGGATGACTGTACCTGTCCAGCACGTCCAAGTTGACCTTTTGTCGAAGATCCCTGTAAAGATTGTGTATGCGCCTCCTCACCTTTCGGATTGAGGACATAAAGAAACAAATTATTGCCGTTCCTTCCTGCAGACTTTAAGCTCATCATCTGGTCTTGAGCTTGTGGTCTTTTCCTCAGTTTTCATCCCTTGGTTTTGTAACTGAACTTCACATCTTTGGTTGAGAGTTTAGACAATAAAAATCTAAATTCCTTTAAGGGTAGGGTGACTTTATCTCTTCGTTCAGTTCATGTTAACAAATTTATGGAAAGGACCTGAATTTCCACTTGAAATGATGCATTCCTGACCTGTCAATTTATCTGTCAACACTTACATGGTGTTTGAGATTAATTGCTTCAGCTGAAGCAAATAGCACTCAGAGTATCTTCAGAAACTGCTTAAAAGCCCATTTCAGCTTTCCAGTGCGAGACCAGCCTGTTTACTTGAGCCCCTTTTTACAAGATGTCATGCTTCACGAGACTTCGCTTCATGGTGACCTTATTAGGTCTGATTTCTGACTGGGGCCTCCTGAATGAGGGAATGGCTGCATAACCATGGGCAAATTTGTCAGTCAGTAATTCTTAGTTGCTGTACCGGCCAAAAGCTCAGGAGTTTCCATGCTGTTAAGATTTGACCAGGCACAGGGAGTTTTATCATGAGCCAGATAACAAACGGCTTTCGAAATCTGTGATGGACTTCCATCGCAGAAAAGAAGGGCAAGTGTGTGAAGTAAAATGTTTGCTCATAATTAGCCTGCCCGAGATGTTGTCCAAATATGTATTTAATTTTAACCCTTCCTTCTCCTTTGCAAGAACCTCGGTGAAATGCAGCTAGAGACGGCTGTGATAGCATGGTAATGGCACTGCCATCGCATAAGTGCAAGGGTGGCTGTAGCAATGCTCTGTGCAGGAACTACTGGAGTTCACGTTGGGGTGAAGCAAACCCTTCTTTAAGAGGAACGCATGTGTAGGCAATCCCTGAGCCAAGGGGAGAACTTATGGTAAAGGCAATAGTTTATTTTCTAAGCTTAATATGTATGAGGTATAGATATATTTTGATCTTCTTTGGAGCAGTGTCCATTGACTGAGCCATGATCGGACAAATGTAAATTGAAAACTTTTTATTCTCAAATAATCCAAAAAATATGCAGATAATCAGAAAAATGTTTCTTCCTCCTAGAACTCGGTGGTTGGTGGATTTGTATCACATTACCTTCTGGAGAAATCTAGGATCTGTGTGCAAGGAAAAGAAGAGAGGAATTATCATATCTTTTACAGGCTTTGTGCTGGTGCTCCAGAAGACATTAGGGAAAAACTATTTCTAAGCTCTCCTGACAACTTTAGGGTGAGTAGCAGAACCAGTGTCTGTAAAGCTTCTCATATTGCCATACATGGATTTTTCATATACATCTTATTAAAATGTATTATTTTTAATTATTAATTTATTATCCTTGACAGACACTTCCTGTTACAAAAATCAGAAGATCTTTTTGTTAAATCTATTTGATCCTGAAATAAAGCTGCTTGACATTTTTCCTTATTGGAAGATTTCCTGTGTTTTCTTCCTCTGTCTTTTAAAATTGAGGAATCTTTACTTTTTCCAGAGATGTACTGTTGCATACCCATCTGCTAATAATGTTGTTATGGGCTCTTCTTGAGGTGTAAAGTGTGAATTTCTTGATGGTGATCTGTGGGTAACGCATCTTTTAAGTCCTGAAAACTGCATTTATTCCTTCCTATTCCAGCCATGTGTTTAGGAAGACTTAGGAGTTGTCCCACAGTTCTCTGTGTTAAATTATTCTTCCCTCTGAGGATCAGACCATGGTGACAAGGTTGTGCTGCTGTGTTCCAGTCCATCTGCTTTCACATCACTTGTGTTTTCTACCCTGTTGCACTTTGTTCCTATCCTACTACACTCATTTGTACTGCTCCAGTTTTGAGCATCTCCCTTTCCTCTCATCATACTCCTCTGTCATTCTTGGTCACTCCAGGTTACATGATAAGACTTGCCAGTCCCTATCAGCTGAAAGCTCACCCTTTTTCCTCCAACTGACCCAAAGCCCATGCTTAGCCCATGCCAAGATTATTTCTATTCATTAAGCATGATCCTCCCTCTTAGGTTTTTATTTACCTAATTTATTCTGAGTTTTGGCTATCTTTCCATGTTCTTTTACTGGTCCAGGCAGTCAAGTAATGGAGAAGCAAATAAAATGCAAATAAAATCAGTGCTGAATGTAGTACTCCTAACTGTACCTAAAGAAAAGTGAACTTAGTGGGAAATAAAACTTGAGTCATTGTGCATACTTCTTTAAAAATACTGGGTTAATGTTCCATGTCAGGGAGAAAGCTGAGCAGAATTTTAGTAGTTGTTAGGAAAGGAAGGGAGAACAAGATAGTAAACAGCCTACACAGTTTTGTCATCCCAGCTCGGAAAGGAACAGCAGAATCATTGGGTGAAGCAGAGGTCACGGTTGAAGACAGCCTCCTGGATACTGTGGGCCTTTTAATTCAGCCCAGTGTGCCTGTTCTTATGGCTTCTGATTTGGTTAGTGCTTTTCCTTCTTCTCTCCATGCTCTAATTTTATGGTTTTGCCCTTCTCCGAGGTTATGTGGTTTCTCGATTAGCCCTGGTTCTGTGCTATGTTTCTAGTAGCAGTCCCACGCACAGCCTGGCTTCCTGTCCTGCCCTTGAGTTCTTGCATTCTTTGCCTCCCATTTTTTCACTGAATGGTTTTACTACTGCAGTTTGACTTTTAACTTCCTCCTCCAACTTTCCTTCTTTCTCCTTCCCTTCTCTATGTTCAGATTTCACTGCACTGTTTTCAGAAATGATTGACAAATAATGTGATGTTTCCTATTGCTTTCTTTCCCTTCTAAGTCAAAAATTTTTCTCTATTTTGTTTTCTGTTTGCCTGAGTGACTCCAACCCCATTTCCCTTATTTTTAAACTCTCTTTTAATTTCTGAGTGTGTTACATGTCGATTATTGCAGGTTTGTTTTTTTTTTCTTGAGAGGTGAATGTTATTGAACTCTTACCCAGCTTTACTGCTGCAGCTGTTTCTCACTGTTTTTCTGATTGTCCCTTCTCTTTCTCTTCCAAGCAAGCTTCTGCCATTCTCCTCAGGGTCCTTCTAAGCCTATTTATGTCTTATACTATCATCTCCAATTTTACTAGTAAGGTGAAGACTCTAGCTTTCAATCACTCATTCCAGTTATATATTAATGTATCAGTAGGTTTTTGTTTTGTTTTTTCTTGTCCTTTTGACAATCACACTTGAACTGTAAATATCTGCAAGTATGACCATCTGCTTGTCTGACTTGCATTAAAAATAAAAATACTGGCAAATCGAATCCTACTGGTAAATACTGGTCAGTTGTTTGCTTGTGTTCTGTCATTTGTCTCCCATCTCTCCACTGTGTCTTGGCTTACGCCTGGCTTGGAATCCCATGGGAGCACAGACCTTATTTAGAGACCTTATGTTATTGCTTTAAATATTTAGATGAACTATAAGAAGATACAAACTATTTGAACTCAGCTGTGTGATGGAAACTTGATCTGATGTTTAAGAAAGAACTGCTTCTAGAAGGAAAGCTTTTCTTTTGAAACACCCAACAAACACAGTACTTAAAAAAAAAAACCCAAAACAAACCCACACCATTTATTTTCATATAATGTGGAGCTCGTTTTCAAAACTTTCTCCTTTACTGTGCAGTTATTCTATGCAATATTCTTTTGTATGTTTTAAGGCTAAAATCTTGAAAAAAAATCAAATTTGTATTTTTATTGTGTAGCCACTTTTCCATTAAAATTTATTTCTTGTTGTTAATAGGTTTTTAATTCAGGAACTGAATTTGCTGCATGCCCACTCGTGGGGATTTTTTTTTTTAATCAAAAACTCTGCTCCTGAGAGCACAGAAGGTTGTAGGTGTCAAGGTCAGAATTATCACTTGCTTACAATCAGGCTTGTGCAATACAGCACTGAACAGCCGGAGTGCCCATGAATTTGTATTACTTTTGTCAAGACTATTTTGAGAGTGCTCTTAGTCTCATTTGCTGCTTTAGGTTTTATCATCAAATAGCTCTGAATAATCACACTTGTGTCACTTTTTTACCACATTTTTTGTTGACTTCATGTCTTGTGGTTCAAAGTCCATGGAAATACCATCTTTCAAGCTCCTAATAGTAGATGGTGATGTTATACTAGACAAGGGCTGGTGACTGATCAGCGGTTTGATATTAATGCTCGTTTTTTTGGACAAGAAGAACATTCAGAAAAAACATCGTACTCTTAAATTGGTTATTTAGAAAAAACCCATCCCCAAAGCTGCACTTTCGCATCAGCTCTGTTGTGCCACGTGTCTTGTGACCTTTAGCTTATCAAGTCAAAATCCAAATGAGAGCCAGCTTGGGATCTGACACTCAAGCAAGTTTTGCTCAATGCCTGGTTTCTCTTAACAGTATTAACTTGCAGATAGGACCATATCAAGTCTAAAGTAATTCTGGTTTTTTTTCACAGAAGTGAAACAATATTAAAAGACAAAGGATAACTTAATGCTCTTTTTACCGCCCCCCCCCTCCCCCAGTAGGCTTGCTTCCCTTTGACTTATATTATCCCTTGTAATCTCCTCCCCGTGCGTTTGACCGTCTCAGCACAGGCACACAGCTGCTCTGGGCATATGAACCAAGACAACTGCACTGGCTGCACCTGCCTGACCCGTTGCCTGGATTTCAGCAGCATCCTTCCCCTTGCAGCTCCCTGGGGAAGTGGGAATTTACTCAGCAAAGGGCTATGAAAAGTTGCAGGTTTCTTACACACCCCTCCTCCGAGCACACCCACATAAAAGCATGCAGTCCTGGGTGCTCATGGTTTAGGTTCCCCTGTAAAAGTTTTCAGAAATTCTGAGTCATGAGGTAACCCTGTGCTGAACCTTGCAGGTCTGGGTGCCTTGGGCTGCACCACGTGGCTTTGAAAGGAAAGCTCCACAGTAAATCTGTACCGGCAGTATAGCTGGGGGAGATGAGAAGTTGAATTTTTTTCAGATCTTAATTTCCAGAAGAGAAATCAGATTGCCTTATGTTTGGGTCACTGATGTTTTAATGGGACGTTGTATGTAAGCGTTTATTAAAAAAAAAAAAGGTACAGCGGTATTTAGATGTTCTATATGCTAACCTCAAGCTGTGCATTTGTGTGCTTTGAAAATGTAATTTCTCCTGGATTTAGTATGTAAATTTACTGATTTTTTTAGCTTTCAAATGAAAGACACTATCTTGTGATTACATGTCTCCTGCATAGTTTGTTATTGAATACCATGCTGGTTTGCATTCTCAGGCTGTCAGATAAGTTTCCACACTCTCTTCCTGAAAAGTACCTTTCTCACTTCCCATCCCCAGTTCCTGGGGTCGTGGTGCTAATACTGTCATACAGGGAAATTTCATGTTCAAAATCTGCTGTGCTTTGCATTCTTACTGGCTGATAAAGAAAACTGTTCAATATTTGGAATTATCAATTAAACACCAAGCTGTGAAGAGTGTTTTGTGGTTTAGAATTTTGTATATAAATTTTAATCAAAGTGTAGAATTGTCTGTGTTCACCTAGTTGAAAACATCTTTGTTTAGGGGCTGGAGCAAAGAACCAGTTCACTTCCTGTAGACAAAGGGCTCTGTCCAAGCTTTTGGACAGAGTTCTTGCTTTCAGCTGAACAAATTAGAAAGTGAAATCTGGCGATCCCATTTTGCTGGAAGTGTCGGTCATTAGCTGAATGCCTTGTCTATTCATTTTATTATAAAACATCAGAAGCCAGATTCTGAATTAGGCTTCTGCTTGTACCATATTATAAGTTTTTAATATTCTTCAAGCTTTTTAATATGCTAATGTCTCTTACTACCTATAGGAAAATATCACTGGTGAGGAAAATATTAGTAAAGTTTGGTATTACACACAGGCCATGTATTTTCTTGGTTCCTAATTTTGATTGTCTTTTCTGTAATCCCAGACTCCATTAATAGGTTTAGTAGAGTCAAACGTTAAGAAAAGATTGTGGGACTTAACAAAGTGAATATCGCACTGCGTCAGAAAGTACTTCAGTTGTCAAAATCGAGCAGCTTTCAATAGAAGCTTGTTAACTGCTGCACTTCTGTAACTTTGTAGATATAAATAAATACATCTTCAAGGAATGAATTCTGAATATGTACCTTGCTGTGGGTACCATACAATTATATCAAGCTATGTAGAGCAAGCCTTAAATAAAAGCATATGTTTTCCTTACTTCTGTCTCTAAGTATGCATTTCTGCTTTTTATTGTCACAGTATTTAAATCGAGGCTGTACCAGATACTTTGCTAACAAAGAAACAGACAAGCAGATCCTGCAAAATCGCAAGAGTCCTGAGGTATGTTTGTATCTTTGGATAGTTTATATTATTAACCAATGCAGATGGAGTTGACAATGATGATTACAGTTTTCCAGTGTGGGATGAAATCTTCATTTTACACATCTCTGTAGGTGTAAATGGGTACTGCCGAGCTGGTATATTTCGAACTCTGGTTTTGGAGTTCCACCCTAGAAATACATTTTAACATGCATCTTAAAATCCCAAATTGAACAGTATATAAGATTGTTTCCTTTTAATCCTTATAATAATATAACAATGATTCAGCTTGTCCTCTGTGGAAAACAAAAATCTATCCCAGACTTTTTGTAATTTTCTGTTTAAATCTTCCTACAGCTAGGAGTAGGTCAGAAGCAGTAGGTTTTTCCAGAGCCATTTTTCCTGTCTGTATTTTTGAAGTGTTGTGCCAAACTGTTTTGTAAAACATTATCAAGCACTAGTGCAACTTCACTTCCAGCACCAGTATATCCCCCTCCCCAGCACACTGTGTTCTTTATTGGTTTTTGTTGTCCTCTTTCTGTGAACCTTTACAGCAGTGTGGCATTTCCTGGATGAACGTGTGACAATTCAAAACATTTCTTTCCTCTCCATTTACATTTTTTTAAAACTGGAATGACCCAAATCTGTAGTATTTAAGCCTTTAAGCTTGTTCACATGAGGACACTGAAGAATTTAATCTGAATTAATATTAGATGTGAATTGGAAGCTGTTTCAGCACTGCATTAAGCTTCTGCTCTGCTCTCTGATACAGCTTTCAACTGTTCATACCTAAGGTATGAATTTCTCATTTGTGTAGCTGGAAGATATTTCAGATCGTAATCAAATCCGTACTTGTGATGCAGTAGCAGGGCAAGCTGCACATGTGGAAAAACACAAAGATAACTTTACTCAAGAGCTTCTGTCCCCAGTGACTGTGCCATCTCTTCTGCCTTTGAGAACGTGGGCTTGAGCTTGTGCGTAGCTCATCCCCAGCTATGAGACAGTGTAGAGACTCTCTCCGCTCCTCAACATCGTAAAGTCTGCTGCTTTCTAGCGTTAGTAAGTTGGAACACTGAGCATGTAAGATCAATTTCTTTTGCTTGAATGTAGGCTACTTTCAGTAATCAGAGATGGCAGAGGGTGAGATACAGAAATGCTGATTTTCTATTACTGTGAGGCAGAAAGCTGGTAGATATTTAATTCTGGTCAAGCCTATAAGCTAAGAGATGGTTGGGAGACTCTGCCTCAGTTTACCTAATTATCCTTAAATGCAGTTGGCCATTTATGTAAGTACGAAGTATCAACATTCACTTGTTCTTGCTCCTGGAAGGCGAACCTGTGCAATTTCTGTTATTGGTGTGATTTACAGGTGGGTGTGCTATCCTAGAACATGTCCTCTAAAGGACTTAGTTTGACATAAGTGTTCATCTAAACTAAAACATACTGAGAAAATAATTCTTAAAACATGTGTTAGACATTAAGTAGTGGAACATGTGATACCATAATACCTGTACATTAAAGCCTTGTCAATCTGAAGGCTCAATAAAGGAACAAATTTCAATTCTGTTTAAACAGGAAATATATTGCACTGTTCAGGTCTCTAAATCAGAAATTTAATATTTGCTCTGTCTTTTTATGAAAAATATTAAGATTGTTTATTTTAATAAAAGTAGGACAAATAGTCAATTAATACTTAAATTATTTTTGTGTTTTCCTTATCAGGAAGAGGAGGTGATCATTTTACATAATTAAGATGTATTTAATTTTACTGATGTGTCTAAATGTTGTGTGAAGTGAATTTTTCAGATGCATGTGGTGTTTTGTTTTGATAAAAATCATGTCAACTTATTTGACATTAACAAGGCTTCTATTTAAAGTTAATTATTCTTTTAGTTGTAAACATTTTAAAGTAACTGTAAAAACGTAGCTGGGTCTGTGCATGTGCAGTTAGTCTCTTGCATGCAGATGTGTCACTATCTCCTGTTTAAACCTGTTAAGAATTAAAATGGCTTTTGAGATATTTAGATTAGGAAAATCATCAAAATGTTCAATTGGTATTTTAAAACACAGCTGGTACTCCTCTAAAGCGCAGAATGCTGCAAACAACTTTCCTGTTTCTTAACCCCTAGCAAACGGTAACAAGTACCCTTCTCTACATAAGTCTGTTCATGACGGGGTAACTCCTCCAGTTCTAAGTTGTCCCCTACTCCCTTCCCATGGCCTGTCAGACTTTGTCACACTGTTACAGGGACCTTCGCCAGTCTTCCTTTCCACTGCTCGCTGTCCTCTGTTCCCCTGTCCTTCGCTGTCACATTCTCCAACTCCTGCTTTCTGAGGACAGTTTGAAGTTTGCTTGGAAGTTGAAGTTGGAAGATCATGCTTCCAAGTGTGAGCAAATTCAAATCAGTTAGGGTTCTCACAAAGCGTGTGTTTTCTAGAGAGCTCTGATCTCTTTCTGCGTAGTTTGGCATGCTTTGTATGCTTTTTGGTATGGTTTGTTCTTGACTGGAAATCATTGCTTACGTTTACTTTAAGATGTTTGTTTTATCTTGTTATTTTATAGTATCTCAAAGCAGGTTCCTTGAAGGATCCGCTCTTAGATGATCATGGAGATTTCAACAGAATGTGCACAGCGATGAAAAAAATTGGACTGGATGATGCAGAAAAACTTGATCTTTTTAGAGTAGTGGCTGGTGTCCTTCACCTTGGAAATATTGATTTTGAGGAAGCTGGGAGCACTTCAGGTTAGATGAAACATAAATTGTTTTCTGTAAAAATACCAAAAATGTCTCTTGATTATTGATTATTCCCTTCCATGTGAATTATTGCTTTAGAAAGTTGCCTTGTGTGCCAGGGTAATTCTGTCTTAATTCACCCCATTTTGAAGTCAAGTTGTACTTCTTTACATGGTCTGAAAGCAAATAGGCTCTCACTGAAATTGTTCCAAGAAAATTTTCGGTGCAAAGTTTGATATAAAGAGACATTTAATGTCTCAAAAACCATACTTGTATTTTAGTAATAATTTGAAGAAGTCCAACTTCTTCTTAATGTCATGAAAACATCTTGAAATCAGCAACTCTATCTGTAGTGAAAGACGTTATGTCCTTTGGCTTCCAAAAATACCGCTGTGTTAGTATTTGAGAGGTGAGGAAAAAAAGTTACACCAAAAATGTAGGTAGATGTAAACGTCCTAATTTTAGAATGTCACTCACAAGATGAGTTGTTATGAGCGTAGGCAGGACTTAGTAGCAGAAGGTGCAGGAAGCCTGAGGAAGGGGAATGAGTATTTTGGCAACAGTCGTTCTTACCTTACTACTGAAATCAGCGTCTCTAAGTTGAGAACTGCTTTCCCTATGTTCCTAATAGACTGACGGAACTCTCAGTCTGGATGTACTACAAAGATAACTATGGTAGAAAAGATACGTGTGTAGATCTTTATCTTGAGTTGCAAGATAGAGAAGATACGGTGGAATTGGTTCCTCTTAGTCCTACTTCAGGTCTGTAGAGCTGTTGCCAAACTTGGCTAAGCTGTTGGGAAGGGCATACCAAAGAACATTTGAAAAAGGGTTTGGAATGATTAGTTACATGCCTTGTAGGTTCACTAGCTCCCAACCCCAAGCGCAGAATCACCACAGAACTGTACAAACATTCTGTTCGGGAGAGATTGTGGGAGATCTCTAGTCCCATGTTTCCTGGTGAAAGCAGGGCCAACAGTGAATTCAGACCGTAGCTTGGGGTCCTTTTTTTTTTTTTTTTTTTTTTTTGGCTTAGTGTTATATTATAGGGTTAAGGAATTCAGGCAATGTTTGACTTTATTATAAATGCCTTTCGGTCTCTTCGCTTTCCTGTAGAAATAACTTACTGAGAAAAACAGAGAATGAATGTTGTAATCCTGGCAGATGTAAGGAGGTGTTAGATTTTGCTGGTGTTCGTTAGAAGCGCAGGTGGTGGTGCAGAGCAGAGGGCAGCCCAGCTCTCAGCTGGTTACCTGGGCACACCTGCGTACCCTTATCTGAACACGGGAGTGCCTGGAGCCTGTCGCGCCAGGCGCTTCTGCTGCACAGCCAGGGGTCTGGAGGGTTACAGCAACATCTAAAGCCAAAAGTTTTAATCCCTATAGTTAGTTTCTAGGACCTTTGGGGATAGGATAGTTCTTTCACTCGGGGCAGGTTAGCTTTTGAACAGCCTGTATTTAGAGCAGTGTTCTGAAAATACAGAATTTCATGCAGAGCTTTTTTTTTTTTTTTTTTTTTTTTTTTTTTGGGGGGGGGAGTTTCTTGCTTTTGAGAACTGACTCTTCACATTGAATGGATGAAGCAATTTCCAGACAAACACTTTAATCCCTTCCAACGTTCACGTTATTTCTAGTCGTCACATTGCCAGTTCAGGATTTTTCCCC